>NC_057814.1:233558974-233568974 GCF_018294505.1 Triticum aestivum | reverse complement strand
GGTCAACCCTCTTAATTAATCATTAGACGAAATTAAGAAACAGGAAAGGGTTGATAAATGATCAAGAAAAAACTTTTCTATTTTTCATTCTGAAATGGGTATTTTATCCTTACCAACTGGATCTTGTTGCACCCGGTAACAAACACTCATAAACCATTTCTCGAAGTACGTGTCCGGATAGCCCAAAATGTCGATAGTTAGCCCTAGGTCTTCCGGTCAAAAAACAACGTCGATGAAGGCGTGTAGGTGCACTATTACGCTGTAGGGATGGCAATTTTTCTCGCATTTTCGTTTTTTCACTCAAACTCAAGGGAGAAACTTTGCTTCTTATCTTTTTTTTAAAGATTGACGAATCAAATGATATTTCTGTTCTAATTTCTGCCGCTTCTTCTCCCTCTGAATCAAACTTTTTTTTGCCATAATGTGTCGTTGCTATTATTACCAAGTATACGGTTCTAATCCTAGATGGAAAAATAAATAGAAAAAGAAATCTAAAAAGGAAGATCCTCCCTCTCTATCAAGAGTAATGAACTAGGTGCTGATACAGTACAAAAAAACAAACTAAATTAACCAAACTTGCCTGATGTTGAGGCAATCAAGAAAGCTGCATAAGTGGATATACAATGTTATGTATCGAGAAAGGACACTTTTTTTAGGTCAAGAGATTCGTTGCGAGATCACGAATCATATTACAGGTCTCATGGTATATCTGAGTATAGAAGATGGAATTAGTGATACTTTTTTGATCAGCAAAATTCTTTCTAATATTTTAGATAGAAGAAACATTTCTTCTATCTAAAATATTAGAAAGAATGTACCCTTCTATCCAAATCCAATTTGCATCGATAAAATAAATCCAAATTCCAGTAGTAGATGAATAATTGCAAATTTGTGTGTGTACGAGATTAGAATAACTTCAAAATAACTGACATAATTTTGTATTTTTCCTGATCAGAAAAATACATGAAAAAGAAAGGAGGTAGAAATTTTTTTGGATTTATGGTTAAAGAAGAAAAAGAAGAAAACAGGGGTTCTGTTGAATTTCAAGTATTCAGTTTCACCAATAAGATACGGAGACTTGCTTCACATTTGGAATTACACAAAAAAGATTTTTCATCGGAAAGAGGTCTGCTGGATAAATACCCTTGGAAGCTAATCCTCTGGAAAGTACGGTAGTAGCATCCAAATGTGCAAATGTTGTGGCAGGGGCAGGGTCGGTCAAATCGTCTGCAGGTACATAAACTGCTTGAATCGAAGTTATAGATTCCTTTTTAGTAGAAGCAATTCTTTCTTGCAAAGAACCCATTTCTATACTAAGAGTAGGTTGATAACCCACTGCGGAGGGCATTCTCCCTAATAAAGCGGATACCTCTGATCCTGCTTGAACAAAACGAAAGATATTATCGATAAATAAAAGCACGTCTTGCTTATTAACATCTCGGAAATATTCCGCCAATGCAGATGGGACTAAGCTACTTTTTAAAGAAGATATTCTGCCATCCCGAGGAGATATTTCTTTATTTAGCATTGGACCCTCTATAGCAGTCATATCAGTTTTATTAAGTTTTTTAGTTATCCCTTTGGGATATCATTTTGTTTTAGCCGATCTTAGTATTGGTGTTTTTTTAATGGATTGCCATTTCAAGTATAGCTCCTATTGGTCTTCTTATGGCAGGATATAGCTCAAATAATAAATATTCTTTTTCAGGCGGTCTACGAGCTGCTGCTCAATCCATTAGTTATGAAATACCATTAACTTTTTGTGTGCTAGCAATATCTCTACGTGTGATTCGTTAAAATAGATCTTTTTCCCAATAGCATAACTTGGGCTCCTAGAATATGGCGCCCTTGGGACAATCTATTTGATTGCAGGGTTTTGTTCCGAAGCAAAGATATCCGCGGAGGCCGGTTCGTTCGTCCTATTCTGATATTCAGGACCAAGAGGTACTGGGAAAAGATGTTAGAATCAGAGTTATTTTGGAATGCATCAGTTGTGTTCGAAAAGGTGCCAATGAGGAATCGACGGGGATTTCTAGATATAGTACTCAAAAGAATCGCCACAATACACCCGGACAATTAGAATTCAAAAAATTTTGTCGTTATTGTCGCAAGCATACGACTCATCAAATAACTGAATTTGAAATGATATACTTAAGGCATCCTTAAGTTTTTTCTTTTTATATTCCGATGAAAACTTTAGTTCTTATAAAGGATTAAATCCTTTTCCTCTCAATAGCATATTGAGGAAGAATATACATTCTGGCGATTTGTATCCAAAGACTAATTTAAATTGCATCCAAAATAAAAATAGGATTATGAGTACAGAGTCGCGAAGCATAATTTTGCATTGGATTAAGTATTCCAATTTTGAAAATATGAGTAAAGGATCTATGGATGAAGATACAAAAAAGTTGATTTCCAATCGTAACTAAATCTTCTTAAAATAAGGAATAAGGAAGCCAAATAGCTAAAAAACGATAGTTTTGGTTTACTAGAACCATCCGCATATTGTTTCAGCTCGGTGGAAACCCAATTCTTTTCCTCAGGATCTCTTGAATGAAATTAGGGAACGAAGTAAGTAGATTAGATGGATTTAGATAGAATTTCTATCTCCTACTCTATAAGGATCATCTAGAAAGCGGAGAGCTTTGGTTCCATTCAAATAGAAAAGCTGACATAGATGTTAAGTGGTGATAATATCCATAAAGGAGCCGAATGAAATCAAAATTTCATGTTCGGTTTTGAATTAGAGACGTTAAAAATAATCAACCAACGTCGACTATAACCCCTAGCCTTCCAAGCTAACGATGCGGGTTCGATTCCCGCTACCCGCTCCATTCTGTATAAAAGGAGTATTCTCTTTGTCTAGACATGTTAGAGGCTTGTATTCAAGCCTTTTTTGTCCACCAGTTTCTGGTACTCCAGAGCGGAGTAGAGCAGTTTGGTAGCTCACGAGGCTCATAACCTTGAGGTCACGGGTTCGATTCCCGTCTCCGCACTTAGCAGTCTGTATAAAAGGACTATTCTATTTCTCTAGATATGGTAGAGGGGCGAGTATCCGCTAAGTTCACGGGCTGGAGATAAGCGGACTCGAACCGCTGACATCCGCCACAGGGTAAACCACCGCCTCTCAGGCCTCCCCGACGGGTTCTACCATAGAGGCCAACGATAGACAATAACTCCCCCCCGAACACAGCTTACAACTTTCATCGTACTGTGCTCTCCAAAGAGCAACTCTTCTCAAAATCTCTGGATCAACTAAAGACTCTGGGCTTCCATCAAGCCACTACTACATCGATTTCGTTAGGAATCGAGGATCTTTTAACAATACCCTCTAAGGGATGGTTAGTCCAAGACGCGGAACAACAGAGTTTTCTTTTGGAGAAACACTATTATTATGGGGCTGTACACGCGGTAGAAAAATTACGCCAATCTGTTGAGATATGGTATGCGACAAGTGAATATTTGAAACAAGAAATGAATTCAAATTTTCGGATAACGGATCCTTCTAATCCAGTCTATCTAATGTCTTTTTCAGGAGCCAGAGGAAATGCATCTCAAGTACACCAATTAGTAGGTATGAGAGGATTAATGTCGGACCCTCAAGGAATTGATTTACCTATTCAAAGCAATTTACGCGAGGGACTTTCTTTGACAGAATATATAATTTCCTGCTATGGAGCCCGCAAAGGGGTTGTAGATACTGCTGTGCGAACAGCAGATGCTGGACAAAAATTTCCCTGAAAATTGAATGAAAAAATGAAATTCAATGGGGTTAGATGATCTAGTTCTTAATATTATTACTTTACTCAATTGACAAATTCCACAACAAATCTCTTGATTCGGAATTAGGGACTCATGTAAATGGAAGGATCTTATCAACGTCCATGAATGTGAAATCATAGATCGAACTGCCGAATTGGCAAAATTCGGTGCTATCGCTATCATAGTATCCGCTAAGTTCACGGGCTGGAGATAAGCGGACTCGAACCGCTGACATCCGCCACAGGGTAAACCACCGCCTCTCAGGCCTCCCCGACGGGTTCTACCATAGAGGCCAACGATAGACAATAACTCCCCCCCGAACACAGCTTACAACTTTCATCGTACTGTGCTCTCCAAAGAGCAACTCTTCTCAAAATCTCAAAACAAAAGGTGCTGAGTTGGAATCCCATTCTAAGGATTCTTGTGGTTCCGGGGAATCCAGTTACAGGAGAACCAGGAACGGGGAGCTCTCCCCTTTTTCCGCCCGACTCTTTGATCTTAAGAATGCTGGTTTTAAGAACGAGTGATTGCCCTTCTCCGACCCTTACTGCCCAACCGGAGAGCGGACGGCTAATGTGTTCCACTTATTGAACAGGGTCTATGGTCGGTCCGTGACCCCTGGACGCCGAGGGCGTCCTTGGGGTGATCTCGTAGTTCCTACGGGGTGGAGACAATGGGAGAGATTCCCACCATATCATAAGATTCGCGTTCTTGAAAATCGGCACTTCTCCAAATCTAGAAGACAGACGGAATTCTAGGATTATCCTTTTGGGCAAAGACTTTTATGCAGACTTCTTCTGGATTATCTATACCATATTGTATTCTCGTAAGATGATACACGCTAGCTAAAGATCCACCGGGTGCTACATCATAAGCACATTGGGAGCGTAAATAATTGTAACCATATACATATAAAATGACAGCAATGGAATCCCAATCCCCTGCTTTTATTTGTAAAGTCTCTATTCCTCGGTGATCAAAGCCCAAAGATCTATGAACCACCTCATGTTTGACTAGCCAATTAGATAACCAACCCTGCTGCATTGTCTTCATCTCTCCCTCTTTGTATAAATATTTCACATTTCGGATGCAAGTTTGAAAGATTGCCCTGCTTTTTATTTTTCTACACAAAAGAGCCCCTCTCCTAATTCACTAATTTGTAGGAAGGTACTGAACTTTTGGATTTGAAAAAAGTTTCAGAAGATATATCTAATGTAGATGGTGATTGATAGAGCAATTCTTGCTCATAAGTTCCTGTATGAGTACTGCGCCTAACATAAAGCTTGATAGTCCCTTGTGGCTACGATGGAACCTGGATCAACGCGTCATTGGGTCAAGAGAAGTTCCGATTGAAGTTCAATATGAATCTTTGGGGACTTATCATGAGATTTATGCCCACTATCTAATAATGGGAAATAGAAAAAAAGAAATTCGTTCGATATACATTCGAACCACTCTTGGTCATATTTCTTTTTTATAGAGAAATAGAGGAAGCCATACAAGGATTTAGTCAGGCCTATTCATACACTACCTAAACAAGAAAGTTAGATTCGGGACCGCAACTTCTGTATTTATTATCGCCTTCATCGCTGCCCCTCCAGTAGATATTGATGGTATTCGTGAGCCTGTTTCTGGTTCTTTACTTTATGGAAACAATATTATCTCTGGTGCTATTATCCCTACTTCTGCGGCGATCGGATTGCACTTTTACCCAATTTGGGAAGCTGCATCTGTTGATGAGTGGTTATACAATGGTGGTCCTTATGAGCTAATTGTTCTACACTTCTTACTTGGTGTAGCTTGTTATATGGGTCGTGAGTGGGAACTTAGTTTCCGTCTGGGTATGCGTCCTTGGATTGCTGTTGCATATTCAGCTCCTGTTGCAGCTGCTACTGCTGTTTTCTTGATTTACCCTATTGGTCAAGGAAGCTTTTCTGATGGTATGCCTTTAGGAATCTCTGTTTCACTTAGACATGCAAAATTTATTTGTTACTGAAGAGAAAACCGTTCCAGCTGTTCCTGAATAGCTTCCTTCAAAAGGATTTCCGCTTGCTCGGTGAATGTCTTGCTAGAAGATATAATTTCTTGGAATTGAGGTTTAGTATCTTTTAGATGTTTACGTAACTCATCCAGAAATTTATTTACCTGTTCAATTTCTAATGAATCAAGATATCCTTTTGTTCCGGTATAAATAGTAGCTATCTGCTCTTCCACTGGGAGAGGATTTGCCTGGGATTGTTTAAGCAATTCCCTTAATCGTCGACCCCTTGCCAATTGATTCTGAAACTCTGGACAATTTCGAAATCAGGCCAAGCGTCTTAATACATATGCAAAAAAATGCATTATTGGCCCACCATTGATTAGAAGATTTAGCTTGTATGAATCGCTATTGGTTTGATACGAATAATGACAATCGTTTCAGTATGTTAAGGATACAGATGTATCCACAATTCATTTAGAGTTACTTAATAGTCTATTTCTTATACCATATCTCTATCCCGTGAAATTCTCGAGCCAAAAGATGGATGCATATGCTGTGTTTCATTTTGCTAAATGATATCAATTAAATGGTGTATCAATTCCATAAATTGCATATAGCAATAAATAAATCAGCAAAATTCTTTCTAATATTTTAGATAGAAGAAACATTTCTTCTATCTAAAATATTAGAAAGAATGTACCCTTCTATCCAAATCCAATTTGCATCGATAAAATAAATCCAAATTCCAGTAGTAGATGAATAATTGCAAATTTGTGTGTGTACGAGATTAGAATAACTTCAAAATAACTGACATAATTTTGTATTTTTCCTGATCAGAATTTGTAAAGAAAACAAACCCACGCTTCGGGAAGGTGAGGCGAACTAACAATTCCTTCCGTCGTGTATCCTCGATTGATGCGGCTTCAGATACTTCAATTGTAGATTTGAGTATTGAGCGAAAGGTTACACCTACAGGATATGGTATGGTATGGATTACAGGCCAATCCTACTCTATTAGTATCCGTAGGCAGCATAGGGGAGAAAAGCACTACACCTAGAAATAGGAATCAACAAGAGAAAAACTTTGTTAGAAATTACCCCTTTCCTGATCGGTATCAGGGCTGGGAAGAATGGTTGGGATAACAAACAACCATCAGGTTTGTACTTTGGATACCCCTATAACCATCAAAGATCGTTGAAGTAGCTAATTCCTCTAAATAGGAGGCGTTGAGAACAAAGAAATTATTGGAGCTATCGTTTTCCTCTAGCATTAATAGAATTCATTGGTGTTAAGAAAAACCTCTTGTGTGTATAAGGCCTATGTTATAGAGTATATAACTTCGATCATAGGGATCGATTTCTAGTCGCGTAGCTTCATAATAATTTTGCAAAGCTTCCGCATAATTTCCTTCGGATTGAGCCAACATCCGTTACGGTCGTTCATTCTATTCAAAAAATCTCCGTTCCAAAACCGTACATGAGGTTTTCATCTCATACGGCTCCTCCCTTCTGTACATAATAGTACTAAGCGAAATAATCTATAGAATCAAAATAGAATTAGTCCCGTCTCATTATGAACCGAAAGGGGCTGGTATTTTTCCAAGAAATCTCTAGCCAACCTTCCCACAAGAGGTTTTTCTTAACACCAATGAATTCTATTAATGCTAGAGGAAAACGATAGCTCCAATAATTTCTTTGTGCTCAACGCCTCCTATTTAGAGGAATTAGCTACTTCAACGATCTTTGATGGTTATAGGGGTATCCAAAGTACAAACCTGATGGTTGTTTGTTATCCCAACCATTCTTCCCAGCCCTGATACCGATCAGGAAAGGGGTAATTTCTAACAAAGTTTTTCTCTTGTTGATTCCTATTTCTAGGTGTAGTGCTTTTCTCCCCTATGCTGCCTACGGATACTAATAGAGTAGGATTGGCCTGTAATCCATACCATACCATATCCTGTAGGTGTAACCTTTCGCTCAATACTCAAATCTACAATTGAAGTATCTGAAGCCGCATCAATCGAGGATACACGACGGAAGGAATTGTTAGTTCGCCTCACCTTCCCGAAGCGTGGGTTTGTTTGCTTTACAAATTTGGTTCTCTCTATGCCAACCCCTTCTCTTTTTCGTAAGACTGAGGTATAGGTAGGGCTAAAAAAAAGCAAAAAAAAGTCAAATCGCACCATCTCTATAATAAGTAAATGCCTTTTTTTCTCCTGAGGTTGTCGGAATTATTCGCAATAAAATATTGGCTACAATTGAGGAGGTCTTATCAATGAAATTTCCATTTACACGGGATCTAGGCATAATTCCCAACCCATTCTATATAGAATTGTTTTCATTCCTTCACAAAATAACATAAAAACAAACACATTCGATTCTTATAATTATAAATAAATTGATCCATATGCTCTACTCTAAATCCATATGCTTTAAATGGATAAGAGAGATATGGATTTTCCGCTCAGCTCAAATTGTATCCTTTTCCTTCTGCTTGGACACGAAGAGATATGAAATATTTGACTAAGACTGGATTTCATTCCACTTTCCTATTTCTGAACAACAACTTATGTTATCAACTATTTCGTGTTTTCAAAGTTATTTTGTGAAGGAATGAAAACAATTCTATATAGAATGGGTTGGGAATTATGCCTAGATCCCGTGTAAATGGAAATTTCATTGATAAGACCTCCTCAATTGTAGCCAATATTTTATTGCGAATAATTCCGACAACCTCAGGAGAAAAAAAGGCATTTACTTATTATAGAGATGGTGCGATTTGACTCTTTTTTTTGCTTTTTTTTAGCCCTACCTATACCTCAGTCTTACGAAAAAGAGAAGGGGTTGGCATAGAGAGAACCAAATTTGTAAAGCAAACAAACCCACGCTTCGGGAAGGTGAGGCGAACTAACAATTCCTTCCGTCGTGTATCCTCGATTGATGCGGCTTCAGATACTTCAATTGTAGATTTGAGTATTGAGCGAAAGGATACAATTTGAGCTGAGCGGAAAATCCATATCTCTCTTATCCATTTAAAGCATATGGATTTAGAGTAGAGCATATGGATCAATTTATTTATAATTATAAGAATCGAATGTGTTTGTTTTTATGTTATTTTGTGAAGGAATGAAAACAATTCTATATAGAATGGGTTGGGAATTATGCCTAGATCCCGTGTAAATGGAAATTTCATTGATAAGACCTCCTCAATTGTAGCCAATATTTTATTGCGAATAATTCCGACAACCTCAGGAGAAAAAAAGGCATTTACTTATTATAGAGATGGTGCGATTTGACTCTTTTTTTTGCTTTTTTTTAGCCCTACCTATACCTCAGTCTTACGAAAAAGAGAAGGGGTTGGCATAGAGAGAACCAAATTTGTAAAGCAAACAAACCCACGCTTCGGGAAGGTGAGGCGAACTAACAATTCCTTCCGTCGTGTACCCTCGATTGATGCGGCTTCAGATACTTCAATTGTAGATTTGAGTATTGAGCGAAAGGTTACACCTACAGGATATGGTATGGTATGGATTACAGGCCAATCCTACTCTATTAGTATCCGTAGGCAGCATAGGGGAGAAAAGCACTACACCTAGAAATAGGAATCAACAAGAGAAAAACTTTGTTAGAAATTACCCCTTTCCTGATCGGTATCAGGGCTGGGAAGAATGGTTGGGATAACAAACAACCATCAGGTTTGTACTTTGGATACCCCTATAACCATCAAAGATCGTTGAAGTAGCTAATTCCTCTAAATAGGAGGCGTTGAGAACAAAGAAATTATTGGAGCTATCGTTTTCCTCTAGCATTAATAGAATTCATTGGTGTTAAGAAAAACCTCTTGTGGGAAGGTTGGCTAGAGATTTCTTGGAAAAATACCAGCCCCTTTCGGTTCATAATGAGACGGGACTAATTCTATTTTGAGTCTATAGATTATTTCGCTTAGTACTATTATGTACAGAAGGGAGGAGCCGTATGAGATGAAAACCTCATGTACGGTTTTGGAACGGAGATTTTTTGAATAGAATGAACGACCGTAACGGATGTTGGCTCAATCCGAAGGAAATTATGCGGAAGCTTTGCAAAATTATTATGAAGCTACGCGACTAGAAATCGATCCCTATGATCGAAGTTATATACTCTATAACATAGGCCTTATACACACAAGCAATGGAGAGCATACAAAGGCTTTGGAATATTATTTCCGGGCACTAGAACGAAACCCCTTCTTACCGCAAGCTTTTAATAATATGG
>NC_057814.1:233548974-233556474 GCF_018294505.1 Triticum aestivum | reverse complement strand
TGCTGCAGCAGGTTTTGAAAAGGGATGTGTTGAAGGGATATCTATATGATCCGATCGATTGCATAAGACCCGCGGTAGCAATAGAACGGGGAAAGTATACAGAAAAGACAGTTCTTTTCAATTTCGATTATCTATATATTAGTTCATTTCTATTTCTAGATATCTATTTCTATATATTAGTATTAGTTAGTAGTACTAGGATCCACCCCAGCGTCAAGAAATTGGTTAATTGGTAAAGATACATGAATTTGGTGCCCCGCCCAAGAAAGAGACCCAAGTCCTAATAATCCCGCTAAGTGGTGATTCAACATGGATTCTACATCTTGGAACCAGGCCAATTTGGGAGCGGCTTTGTGATAATGGAACCAACCAGCAAAAAGCATTAACGCTGCAAAAATCAATGCACCAATTGCAGTACAATAGAGTTGTAATTCACTAGTTATTCCAGATGCTCGCCAAAGCTGGAAAAAACCAGAGGTTATTTGGATTCCTCGGAAACCCCCGCCTACATCACCATTCAATATTTCTTGCCCTACTATAGGCCAAACTACCTGAGCACTGGGTCCAATGTGAGTAGGATCACTTAGCCATGCTTCATAATTGGAAAAACGGGCGCCATGAAAGTACATGCCACTCAACCAAAGAAAGATAATGGAAAGTTTCCCGAAATGAGCACTAAAGACTTTTCGAGATTCTATAGATTATTTCGCTTAGTACTATTATGTACAGAAGGGAGGAGCCGTATGAGATGAAAACCTCATGTACGGTTTTGGAACGGAGATTTTTTGAATAGAATGAACGACCGTAACGGATGTTGGCTCAATCCGAAGGAAATTATGCGGAAGCTTTGCAAAATTATTATGAAGCTACGCGACTAGAAAGCGATCCCTATGATCGAAGTTATGAAAATTGGTTATTTACGATGTACGATGATCCCTGTTAAGCATCCATGGCTGAATGGTTAAAGCGCCCAACTCATAATTGGTAAATTTGCGGGTTCAATTCCTGCTGGATGCACACGAACGGGAACATTCCATAAGTCTATTGGAACTGGCTCTCTATCCATGGAATCTCAGAGACTTTAATTTTGGATTTCAACAATAAGAAATAAGAAAGAATTTTACGAATTGTACAGACGAATTCGAATTAGCCAATAAATTGGCTATCGTCTTTTCAATATAAATTATTGCAATATTCAAATTGCAATATCAATGAATTACAAATACAAAAATTCATTTAAGTGAAAAAGAATACTATGCAATAATCTACTAAAAAAGCAATAATCTACTAAAAAAATGGATATTCTCAAATAATACTAAGAAAATAGTATTGATTTCTATTTATTTTAATATGTGCGCCTTTGTTTAGAGGATTCTATGTCTAATTATTCAAAATTCTAATTATTCAATAAATTAGATTGATTGATACGAGTGGATTTCCTATTACGATGGATGGAAGAAAGAATGGATAGTCCAATAGCGGCTTCAGCAGCCGCAAGGGCTATAACAAAAATTGCGAAAATATCTCCTTTTAATTGGCGACTAGCAAATAGATCAGAAAATGTTACGAGATTTAGATTAATTGAATTCAGTATAAGTTCAAGACATATTAGAGCTCTAACCATGTTTCGGCTTGTGATCAATCCATAGATACCAATCGAAAATAAATAGACACTCAAAAAAAGTACATGCTCAAACATCATTAACTAACTCCTTATCAATCTCGATTCATTTCAATATGAGGGCAAGAATTGAACCGATTCAATTAATTACAATAGAACAATTACACAACAAAAGAGAAAATAAAGGAGGTATTTGTTGGCAGTAGATGGATTTTACTAAATCAAAATTGTGATTCTTTAGTTATTTATTTTAGATTTGCATTTCATTTTGCTAAATGATATCAATTAAATGGTGTATCAATTCCATAAATTGCATATAGCAATTAATAAATCAGCAAAATTCTTTCTAATATTTTAGATAGAAGAAACATTTCTTCTATCTAAAATATTAGAAAGAATGTACCCTTCTATCCAAATCCAATTTGCATCGATAAAATAAATCCAAATTCCAGTAGTAGATGAATAATTGCAAATTTGTGTGTGTACGAGATTAGAATAACTTCAAAATAACTGACATAATTTTGTATTTTTCCTGATCAGAAAAATACATGAAAAAGAAAGGAGGTAGAAATTTTTTTGGATTTATGGTTAAAGAAGAAAAAGAAGAAAACAGGGGTTCTGTTGAATTTCAAGTATTCAGTTTCACCAATAAGATACGGAGACTTGCTTCACATTTGGAATTACACAAAAAAGATTTTTCATCGGAAAGAGGTCTACGAAGACTTTTGGGAAAACGTCGACGTTTGCTGGCTTATTTGGCAAAGAAAAATAGAGTACGTTATAAGAAATTAATCGGTCAGTTGAATATTCGGGAGCAGTAATTTAATCGTTCAAATTTTTTTCTTGTTTTATTATTTTTTTAGTAGTCTTATAGTAGTCTTAGATTTTTCATTTTGATGAGCCTCGCTTTGAGGAATCCATGGAATAATCCATTTTCATGGAATAATGAATTAAGGAAGAAAGGATATGAGTCTACCGCTTACAAGAAAAGATCTCATGATAGTCAATATGGGCCCTCAACACCCATCAATGCATGGTGTTCTTCGACTGATCGTTACTCTCGATGGTGAGGATGTTATTGATTGTGAACCCATATTAGGCTATTTACACAGAGGAATGGAAAAAATCGCGGAAAACCGAACTATTATACAATACTTACCTTATGTAACAAGGATATAGAGAGATTGTAGAAAGGGATAGGATAGTTATTTTTGCAAGAGACTTGTTGTAAATTCCTTAACTTAAGAAAGAAAAAAGAATAAAAACACAGATACATAACATAAAAAAAAATATATACAGTTGGTCATATAATCGTGGTTATATAGATATTTTCTATACTAGGGTCTTTACCCTCGGTATAAGAGGGTTAACCGAACTAACGGAGTTTTTTGATAAGGGTGTTATTGATGGAATTACCAATGGAGTGGGTCTTGCTAGTTTTTGTATAGGAGAAGAAATTAAATATGTAGGGGGAGGTCGAATCTCGTCTTATTTATTCTTTTTTTTATGTTATGTATCTGTGTTTTTATTCTTTTTTCTTTCTTAAGTTAAGGAATTTACAACAAGTCTCTTGCAAAAATAACTATCCTATCCCTTTCTACAATCTCTCTATATCCTTATTACATAAGGTAAGTATTGTATAATAGTTCGGTTTTCCGCGATTTTTTCCATTCCTCTGTGTAAATAGCCTAATATGGGTTCACAATCAATAACATCCTCACCATCGAGAGTAACGATCAGTCGAAGAACACCATGCATTGATGGGTGTTGAGGGCCCATATTGACTATCATGAGATCTTTTCTTGTAAGCGGTAGACTCATATCCTTTCTTCCTTAATTCATTATTCCATGAAAATGGATTATTCCATGAATTCCTCAAAGCGAGGCTCATCAAAATGAAAAATCTAAGACTACTATAAGACTACTAAAAAAATAATAAAACAAGAAAAAAATTTGAACGATTAAATTACTGCTCCCGAATATTCAACTGACCGATTAATTTCTTATAACGTACTCTATTTTTCTTTGCCAAATAAGCCAGCAAACGTCGACGTTTTCCCAAAAGTCTTCGTAGACCTCTTTCCGATGAAAAATCTTTATTGTGTAATTCCAAATGTGAAGCAAGTCTCCGTATCTTATTGGTGAAACTGAATACTTGAAATTCAACAGAACCCCTGTTTTCTTCTTTTTCTTCTTTAACCATAAATCCAAAAATTTTTCTACCTCCTTTCTTTTTCATGTATTTTTCTGATCAGGAAAAATACAAAATTATGTCAGTTATTTTGAAGTTATTCTAATCTCGTACACACACAAATTTGCAATTATTCATCTACTACTGGAATTTGGATTTATTTTATCGATGCAAATTGGATTTGGATAGAAGGGTACATTCTTTCTAATATTTTAGATAGAAGAAACATTTCTTCTATCTAAAATATTAGAAAGAATTTTGCTGATTTATTTATTGCTATATGCAATTTATGGAATTGATACACCATTTAATTGATATCATTTAGCAAAATGAAACACAGCATATGCATCCATCTTTTGGCTCGAGAATTTCACGGGATTAGAATAACTTCAAAATAACTGACATAATTTTGTATTTTTCCTGATCAGAAAAATACATGAAAAAGAAAGGAGGTAGAAAAATTTTTGGATTTATGGTTAAAGAAGAAAAAGAAGAAAACAGGGGTTCTGTTGAATTTCAAGTATTCAGTTTCACCAATAAGATACGGAGACTTGCTTCACATTTGGAATTACACAAAAAAGATTTTTCATCGGAAAGAGGTCTACGAAGACTTTTGGGAAAACGTCGACGTTTGCTGGCTTATTTGGCAAAGAAAAATAGAGTACGTTATAAGAAATTAATCGGTCAGTTGAATATTCGGGAGCAGTAATTTAATCGTTCAAATTTTTTTCTTGTTTTATTATTTTTTTAGTAGTCTTATAGTAGTCTTAGATTTTTCATTTTGATGAGCCTCGCTTTGAGGAATTCATGGCATAATCCATTTTCATGGAATAATGAATTAAGGAAGAAAGGATATGAGTCTACCGCTTACAAGAAAAGATCTCATGATAGTCAATATGGGCCCTCAACACCCATCAATGCATGGTGTTCTTCGACTGATCGTTACTCTCGATGGTGAGGATGTTATTGATTGTGAACCCATATTAGGCTATTTACACAGAGGAATGGAAAAAATCGCGGAAAACCGAACTATTATACAATACTTACCTTATGTAACAAGGTGGGATTATTTAGCTACTATGTTTACAGAAGCAATAACAGTAAATGCACCAGAATTCTTGGAGAATATTCAAATACCACAAAGAGCCAGCTATATTAGGGTAATTATGTTAGAATTAAGCCGGATAGCTTCTCACTTGCTATGGCTTGGACCTTTGAATCGGGACCTTTTGGCTCAACTTTATCCTAGTTTTGCCGAAGGAGCAACCCCTTTTTTCATTTTAAATTGGTCCAAATACGCAGAATTTCTGACTTTTCGCGGAGGACTAGATCCAGTAACCGGTGGTCTCTGGCTGACCGATATTGCGCACCATCATTTAGCTATTGCTATTCTTTTCCTAATCGCAGGTCATATGTATAGGACCAATTGAGGTATTGGCTCCTAGAGCTCCTTGTACGGCCTGTTGGAAAACCCGCTGTCGGACCTGATTCATTGCCCTTTGTTTTTCAAAATAAAGGATTTCGTTTTTAGACTTTTCCAATTGTTCCAAACTAATAGAAGTAGCATTAATCAAATTTGCTTTTTCTCGTTCTATCTCAGAGTATCCAATGAGTTTCGACGTATTGGGTGTATCCGTTTTTATCGAAGCTTTGATTTTCGTGCTTATCTTAGTTGTTGGTTTAGTTTATGCATGGCGAAAAGGAGCCTTGGAATGGTCTTAACTGAATATTTAGACAAAAAAAAGAAGGAAAAGATTCTATTGAGACAGTTATGAATTTGATTGAGTTTCCCTTACTTGACCAAACAAGTTCCAATTCTGTTATTTCAACTACACCAAATGATCTTTCGAATTGGTCAAGACTCTCCAGTTTATGGCCCCTTCTATACGGTACCAGTTGTTGTTTCATTGAATTTGCTTCATTAATAGGCTCACGATTCGACTTTGATCGTTATGGATTGGTACCAAGATCAAGTCCTAGGCAAGCAGACCTAATTTTAACAGCCGGTACGGTAACAATGAAAATGGCTCCCTCTTTAGTGAGATTATATGAGCAAATGCCTGAACCAAAATACGTCATTGCTATGGGAGCCTGTACCCTGTGTGAATCAGCAAGGACCACCTTGCAAGGCTAAATACTCCTGGGTGACCGATAGCGAAGTAGTACCGTGAGGGAAAGGTGAAAAGAACCCCCAGTGGGTAGTGAAATAGAACGTGAAACCGTGCTGATCTCCCAAGCAGTGGGAGGGGAAAGTGATCTCTGACCGCGTGCCTGCCAGCAAACGTCGACATTTTCCCAAAAGTCTTCGTAGACCTCTTTCCGATGAAAAATCTTTTTTGTGTAATTCCAAATGTGAAGCAAGTCTCCGTATCTTATTGGTGAAACTGAATACTTGAAATTCAACAGAACCCCTGTTTTCTTCTTTTTCTTCTTTAACCATAAATCCAAAAAAATTTCTACCTCCTTTCTTTTTCACACACTTTCTACACACAAATGAAAAACGGTTATGGATGCGGATATAGGCTACGAGCATAAATGCATGAATAGCGAACAGGTGAGTAACGCGTAAGAACCTGCCCTTGGGAGGGGAACAACAACTGGAAATGGTTCCTAATACCCCGTAGGCTGAGGAGCAAAAGGAGAAATCCGCCCAAGGAGGGGCTCGCGTCTGATTAGCTAGTTGGTGAGGTAATAGCTTACCAAGGCGATGATCAGTAGCTGGTCCGAGAGGATGATCAGCCACACTGGGACTGAGACACGGCCCAGACTCCTACGGGAGGCAGCAGTGGGGAATTTTCCGCAATGGGCGAAAGCCTGACGGAGCAATGCCGCGTGGAGGTGGAAGGCCTACGGGTCGTCAACTTCTTTTCTCGGAGAAGAAACAATGACGGTATCTGAGGAATAAGCATCGGCTAACTCTGTGCCAGCATATAGAAAACTCTAAAGAAAGAAAAAAAGGAGACCCATGCCATGATTATCAAATCTTTTCTATTTAGTAGTCTAAGTTTCTCGATGAGGATAATTAATTCGGTCGTTGTGGTCGGACTCTATTATGGATTTCTGACTACATTCTCCATAGGTCCCTCTTAGATCTTCTTTCTCCAATCTTGGATTAGGGAAGAAGGAGATATTCGCGACTACTGGCGATTTCATTATGGGGCAGCTCATGATCTTCATATCGATCTATTATCCACCTCTGTATCTATTCTTTCTTAGCTAAACAGGTGGAAGATCTATCCAATTTGGTTATATTATATCATGGACTCGAAAAACGGATCTGAATTTGACTGAAATGCACGATCTTCACAGGTATCACTTTTCACGATACCTAAAAGGTGGAATAGCGATTTTCGAACCATTTCCTATAAGAGAATGGTTTCCATTACTTTGAGAAATGGATTCTTATATCAAATTATAGCTATTGCATTAAAGAAGAAAAGAAACTAATAGAAGTCGAAGACGCGGAATGATAGTGAATAGAGAGAAAGATTCTTCTGATTTTCTTGTTTCTATCTACTAGACGCCGTAGAGAATTGAGAATTTTCATGTCTTTCAATTCTCGTACTCGTAATTGGAAAGTTATGGAAGGAGACCCATCATTTTGCAATGAAAACAACATATAAAACTCTGGACAATTTCGAAATCAGGCCAAGCGTCTTAATACATATGCAAAAAAATGCATTATTGG
>NC_057814.1:233526474-233531474 GCF_018294505.1 Triticum aestivum | reverse complement strand
TCTAGTAAAAAATCCTGTATCCTTCCACTTAGATCAAAAGGAATTTTTCCACGGCTCCTCGGTCAATTCTTTCGAAGGGATCCTTTTCCTCGTTCGAGAGTCTCCGCCCTTCTTCCACTCCGTCCCGAAGACTAAAAGGAATATCGAGAATTCGCGTGGCTGAAGCTGAAGCAGCTACTTTCGAAGTAACAGAAAGAAAAGCAACGACTGGAGTGGGGGAGTCAGAGTCGAAAAGAGGATTCCTCGCTTCTTTCTCTCATGCAAAACCGTGCATGAGACTTTCATCTCGCACGGCTCCTAAGTGACCGGAATCCATACATAAATCGTATTCCCTTTTTATTTCAGACCTCTTTTCCCCATCTCACTTCTACTGCTTATTTGGATGTCTATGTGACCCATAGAAAGTTGGTCATATAATACATACATAATTGTATGTATAACTATAAGAAAAAGGAAGGGAAATTGTATAAGATTAAGAAAGTAGAAGATTAAGAAAGCTCGTGGGTCAGAGATATAATGAATTCCTTAGGAACCTTTATTATAAATGGAATATACCGAATTGTGATCAATCAAATATTGCTAAGTCCTGGTATTTACTACCGCTCGGAATTAGATCATAAGGGTCAATAAATTAGATTGATTGATACGAGTGGATTTCCTATTACGATGGATGGAAGAAAGAATGGATAGTCCAATAGCGGCTTCAGCAGCCGCAAGGGCTATAACAAAAATTGCGAAAATATCTCCTTCCAATTTGAAGTTGTTGATGTTTATATTGGTCAATCATAAAATAGAAATAAGAAAAGAATTTATATCATTTAGCAAAATGAAACACAGCATATGCATCCATCTTTTGGCTCGAGAATTTCACGGGATAGAGATATGGTATAAGAAATAGACTATTAAGTAACTCTAAATGAATTGTGGATACATCTGTATCCTTAACATACTGAAACGATTGTCATTATTCATATCAAACCAATAGCGATTCATCCAAGCTAAATCTTCTAATCAATGGTGGGCCAATAATGCATTTTTTTGCATATGTATTAAGACGCTTGGCCTGATTTCAAAATTGTCCAGAGTTTTATATGTTGTTTTCATTGCAAAATGATGGGTCTCCTTCCATAACTTTCCAATTACGAGTACGAGAATTGAAAGACATGAAAATTCTCAATTCTCTACGGCGTCTAGTAGATAGAAACAAGAAAATCAGAAGAATCTTTCTCTCTTAATTTTTCTACCTACTTACCTACTATTGGATTTGAACCAATGACTCCCGCCGTATGAAAGCAATACTCTAACCACTGAGTTAAGTAGGCAATTTATCACCACAAAGGAAGACCCATTACTTCGATCGATTATATATTGAATCCCTTTTCTAAGCAATACCGCTCTGTTATTGGTCTGTTATATACTAAATACTAAACTAAATACTAAACAGATACAGATCAAAGGGGTATCCTCTGGCATTAGAAAATATTCATCTTGACAAGAAATTATCTATATGTTAAGATATCTCTGATAAGGGCTATAGCTCAGTTCGGTAGAGCAACTCGTTTACACGTGCGGAGAGAAGTTCTGGATAAATTGACAATGCTGAATTGAATTGACTAATTTAAGTTCCGCCTATTCCGCCTTATTCTTATTCCTACAGCAACAAAAAATCTTCGTCGCATTCTTTTATTCCAGTTAGTAAGAGGGATCTTGAACTAAGAAATAGACCTAGCAGCTAAAAGAGGGTATCCTGAGCAATTGCAAGAATGGGGTTCATTACGATTCATTTTATAACCTTATTAGTTCGTGAACTTGGAGGATTACGTGATTCGTCAGAAAAAGGAATGATAGTTACTTTTTTCGATTCTCGAGAAGAGAGGAGCCGTGGTGGCCCCCCCCCCCCGGACCGCCCGGATCCCACGAGTGAATAGAAAGTTAGATCTACATGGGATCTCACCTGAATCGCCCCATCTATCCTCCTGAGGAGTAGCTCAATTTTGTACTGGATCGGGGCATCCTATTAGTAAACCCATTTGGACAGATTTATCAGATTGGGATATTCTTGATCGATTTGGTCGGATATGTAGAAATCTTTTTCATTATCATAGTGGATCTTCGAAAAAACGGACTTTGTATCGACTAAAGTATACCCATTGTCATTTCCAAAATTCCAACTGCTTTATTCATTTGGAAAAAATCAAAAAAGGATATATAGGGAATAGATAAATTCCACCCGCCCAAGTAGAGAACTGTTACAAATAAAGAAGAAACTAATAAATTTAGGTAAGAAACAAGATAAAATAAACCATATTTGATACCGGAATATTCAGTTTGGTAACCTGCTAAGATGAAAAAACCAAAAAAAAGCTCTGCCCTTCCATCTCTTGGATAGATAGAGAGGGAGGGCAGAGGCCTTTGGTGTCCCTTTCAGTCAAGAATTGGGGCTTCACAATTACTAGCCAATATTTATCTGGTGCATTGATTTTTGCAGCGTTAATGCTTTTTGCTGGTTGGTTCCATTATCACAAAGCCGCTCCCAAATTGGCATGGTTCCAAGATGTAGAATCCATGTTGAATCACCACTTAGCGGGATTATTAGGACTTGGGTCTCTTTCTTGGGCGGGGCACCAAATTAATGTATCTTTACCAATTAACCAATTGCTTGACGCTGGGGTGGATCCTAAAGAGATACCACTTCCTCATGAATTTATCTTTAATCGGGACCTTTTGGCTCAACTTTATCCTAGTTTTGCCGAAGGAGCAACCCCTTTTTTCACTTTAAATTGGTCTGGGCCCTCAACACCCATCAATGCATGGTGTTCTTCGACTGATCGTTACTCTCGATGGTGAGGATGTTATTGATTGTGAACCCATATTAGGCTATTTACACAGAGGAATGGAAAAAATCGCGGAAAACCGAACTATTATACAATACTTACCTTATGTAACAAGGATATAGAGAGATTGTAGAAAGGGATAGGATAGTTATTTTTGCAAGTGATATTGCAATTTGAATATTGCAATAATTTATATTGAAAAGACGATAGCCAATTTATTGGCTAATTCGAATTTGTCTGTACAATTCGTAAAATTCTCCGCTCCACCGGAAATTCCCTCTGCCCCTACCGTACTCCAGCTTGGTAGTTTCCACCGCCTGTCCAGGGTTGAGCCCTGGGATTTGACGGCGGACTTGAAAAGACACCTACAGACGCCTTTTAAGTTCTATTCTATCTTCTATCTTTCCCTATTTCATCTCGTAAAGTTCCGCGCTCGCAGTTTGGTCAAGAAAGTTAGACCTAATCCAACAAACAATACAAGGATGAATTACGAATAACTTCCCGTTCGACTTGCATGTGTTAAGCATGCCGCCAGCGTTCATCCTGAGCCAGGATCGAACTCTCCATGAGATTCATAGTTGCATTACTTATAGCTTCCTTATTCGTAGACAGAAAGGCCTGTATGCCTAATCTATGCAGGGTAGGTGCTCTATTTAACAGTACAGGATGTCCCCGCATAACTTCTTGAAGTATTTCCCATACAATGGGTTCTTTTTCCCAAATTTTCCTTTTAGCCCCCAGGGATCCCAGGTGAGGGAAGCCTAGGAGAGCCGCCGACTCCAACTATCGTCCAGCAAGATCCCGAATAAGAAAACAGAAACCGAGGAAGAGGAAACCACAAGAGTGAAGACTAGTAGAGTCTCGTCTTTTGTCATTCTTTGCTCCTTTTTCACTCAATGATTCCTTCGAATTTGCCGACCAAAAATTCTATATGCCATTGGAATTAATATTTTATATATCGGAATAATTAGTTTTGTTATTAATGAGAAAAAGGGTGGCTAAAAGAAGAGAAATCATTAGTTATTCATTAAGGTTAATTTGATTCAATGACCAGAGTTCCGCGAGGATATATAGCCCGGAGACGACGAACAAAAATGCGTTCAGTGTCCTTGCCCATAAGACTCTAATTCTAGGTTCCTCCTAATTTTTCTATAATCAACATGTTTTCTTTTTTTTTATTTTGGATTTTAAAACATATACGTAAAACACAATCTACTAAATTAATTCTTTGGTCTCAATTTCGCCTACTAGTATTTATAATACTTCAGGAGCTAATGAAACTATTTTGGTAAAATTCAATTCTCTCAATTCCTCGGCAATCGCGCCAAAAACTCGAGTTCCTTTTGGATTGCCTTTTTGATCAATTATAACCGCAGCATTGTCATCATAGCGGATTATTATACCGTCTTCGCATTTGAACTCTTTACATGTACGTACAATTACAGCTCGAATTACTTCGGATCTTTCTAGAGGCATTTGGGGCATCAATGGAGCTATTTTACAAATATTATCCCATGGATTTATTGGTGCTACACTTTTTTTCTTGGCAGGAACCGCTTCTGATAGAATGCGTCTTGTTTATCTCGAAGAACTGGGGGGAATATCCATCCCAATGCCTAAATTTTTTACCATGTTTAGTAGCTTTTCAATGGCTTCTCTTGCCTTACCAGGAATGAGTGGTTTTATCGCAGAATTAGTAGTATTTTTTGGACTAATTACTAGTCCAAAATTTCTGTTAATGCCAAAAACACTAATTACTTTTGTAATGGCAATTGGAATGATATTAACTCCTATTTATTTATTATCTATGTTACGCCAGATGTTCTATGGATACAAGCTATTTAATGTTCCAAACGCAAATTTTGTGGATTCTGGACCACGAGAACTCTTTATTTTAATCTGTATCTTTTTACCAGTAATAGGAATTGGTATTTATCCAGATTTTGTTCTCTCCCTATCCGTTGACAGGGTAGAGGCTCTCTTATCCAATTATTATCCTAAATAGGTTTGCTTTTTTTACTCGTCTGCTCTATTAATGCAGAAATAAGTAAAAAAGTATAGAAAAAATAAAGTAAAGAGTAAATAAGAAAACAGAATATTCTGTCTCATAGTTCTGAAATAGAGTTCTTTATTTTTATTTTATAGTATTACTTCTCATTAATTATA
>NC_057814.1:233516474-233518974 GCF_018294505.1 Triticum aestivum | reverse complement strand
GATCCTTTTTTCTTTTTTCCTCTATGTGTATTTTACATACCACAGTAATTTGCTATAGAGAATTTCTAATTTCTATTAAATCAAAATAAGATAATATAAGATATTATTGCTGGAAAAAATTGTTATTTGATTTGATACAATCGATCCTCAACTATTTCTCGCGATATGTTCTTACGAAGTTTTGTTAGGGCATCTATAACTGCCTCCGGTTTAGGTGGGCAGCCTGGCAAGTAGACAAAAAACCCCTTCCCAAACTGTACAAGCTTCTTCCAAAGCATACGGCTTTCTAGATGTATATGACGATCTCTAGACAGATGGATCTTATATGAATCATATGATGACAATTCTTTCTTGCAAAGAACCCATTTCTGTACTAAGAGTAGGTTGATAACCCACTGCGGAGGGCATTCTCCCTAATAAAGCGGATACCTCTGATCCTGCTTGAATGCCATCCTAAGGTGCTACTAAATGGAAGGATCTTATCAACGTCCATGAATGTGAAATCATAGATCGAACTGCCGAATTGGCAAAATTCGGTGCTATCGCTATCATAGTATCCGCTAAGTTCACGGGCTGGAGATAAGCGGACTCGAACCGCTGACATCCGCCACAGGGTAAACCACCGCCTCTCAGGCCTCCCCGACGGGTTCTTTGATGTCTGACTCAGGCCTATATGACCGATCGATCGAAATACTCCAAGACTCCACCTTTGTCATATATTCCATATATCACATTAGATAGATATCATTGTGTTTATGTAGCTATCGGTCAAAGAGCATCCTCCGTAGCTCAAGTAGTAACTACTTTCCATGAGGAGGGGGCTATGGAATACACTATTGTAGTAACTGAAATGGCGGATTCACCTGCTACATATGTATTAAGACGCTTGGCCTGATTTCGAAATTGTCCAGAGTTTTATATGTTGTTTTCATTGCAAAATGATGGGTCTCCTTCCATAACTTTCCAATTACGAGTACGAGAATTGAAAGACATGAAAATTCTCAATTCTCTACGGCGTCTAGTAGATAGAAACATAATAAAGAACCCAAAGCAGATGGTATCCTACTGCAAGGGTGGTCTTAAGAATCCAAAAGAGGTTGCTCAGAAGAGATAGATGTATCCCAACCTCTATTGCTCTCGCGTAAAGACTTTTTTTTTTACGCGACAGGAAAAAGTGACTACGAATTCCCCTTTTTGTTTGCCTCTATAACATAGGCCTTATACACACAAGCAATGGAGAGCATACAAAGGCTTTGGAATATTATTTCCGGGCACTAGAACGAAACCCCTTCTTACCATTCCGATCAAACTTCCTCCCTATTAACCTGGAAGTTCTTTTCAGATACAAGGAAATGATTCAGTTCTAGAGCCAAAGATCGTAGTTCTCGAACGAGCACTCGAAAAGATTTCCCATTCCACCCAAAACTTTAGGAATTCCTTGATAGTTGGTATAAATTCGTAAACCGGGTCGGCTGATACGCTTTAAAAAGGTTCTTGTTCTGAGTCAAAAAGGGATTCCGCCCTAAGGCCATGGATCAATCAGTTCAAGGAATTTACTCCTAACAAATTCAGTCAAGAATTCTTGACGGTATCTAGCCGGAACAACCTGTTCTTCCTGAATACCTTGATTCAAGGACAAAGAATTTCCTGCTGCGACGTTGAGGCGGACGGACACTAAGATGGAATAAGCCCGCTAATATACCCGGTTGGGATTTCCAGTTATCTTGGTAAGAATATTATATCTATACTTCCATCTCAAGAAATTCTTTTTTTTCCGCAGGGGGTCGTGATGTCTTTCTACGGAATCGCAGGCCCAAGCAAAAGTTCCTAGATTCATGGAGATATAGAACAGCATATCCGTCATGGAATAGGTGTCTCAATTCAAATTTACTATTTCTATCTAGTCGAAAAATATCTTAAGATTCTTATGATATAATTAAGTATCTATGGGGCGTAGGCCTCCCAAAAGGTAACGGAGGCGTGCAAAGGTTTCCTCGGGCTACATCCGCCCCTTATCCAGCTAAAGGATTTTTTGCTTTTTTCCATTGATCATTATTCTATTTATTCTGACCTCCGTACTTCGATCGAGATATTGGACATAGAATGCCACTCTTTAAAAAGGAAAAAAGGAGTAATCAGCTGTGACACGAAAAAAAACGAATCCTTTTGTAGCTCATCATTTATTGGCAAAGATAGAAAAGGTCAATATGAAGGAGGAGAAAGAAACAATAGTAACGTGGTCCCGGGCATCTAGCATTCTACCCACAATGGTTGGCCATACAATCGCGATTCATAATGGAAAGGAACATATACCTATTTACATAACAAATCCTATGGTAGGTCGCAAATTGGGGGAATTCGTGCCTACTCGGCATTTCACGAGTTATGAAAATGCAAGAAAGGATACTAAATCTCGTCGTTAACTGAATTCTGAATAGAAAGATTAAGAAGAAAAAAAAGATTCAAAATAAAGTAAAGGTAGGCGGGGAATAACCTTATT
>NC_057814.1:233168120-233173389 GCF_018294505.1 Triticum aestivum | reverse complement strand
CCGAACCCCGCCGCCCCTCGCCGCCCTCGCCCGACCCGCCGGAGCCCCGCCGGAGCTGTCGACGAGGTAGCCGAGCCGCCGCCGCCGTGCCGGTTTTCTTTAAAAAAAAACCGTTCGTTTTTTTTCTAAACCCTAGTTCGGTTTATTTTTTTTCTTTCTGTTTAATGATCTAGCGAACGTTCACCGACCCGTTCGTTTTAACGAACGTGTTCGTCGGATTGACGCTGTTAACGAACGTCCGTTCGTTTAACTGTTCGTCAGTTTTCTTTTTCGACGAATTTTCCGCGATTATTCCAGATCGCGATTTCTGATCAGATATTCGTTTTAGTTTAACTTTTCGCTCGTTTATCGGAATCAGGCGATTCAAGCGCCTAGAGTTTCGTCTCGAAATTCTCTTTCCGTTTAAGCTACTCAAACAAGTTTTTGCTACTGTAAAATTTGATTTAGATCCAGATTAGTAAACGAAGCTTGTTTCTTTCGCCGTTTGATTTTCGTTGCTTCGTTTGGTTGATTCTTTTTCCCAACCGGAGTTCTTAAGTTGAATTTTCTGGTTAGTTCTCTTATTTGGGTTTTACCTGTGCATTAGATGAGTACTTATTGTTTGCTTGTTTGTTTACGATAGAGTACCCGGAGTGCGCCGCTTGCTACTTCGAATCGCTAGGTTTCGCGGATCATCAGCATGGTTAGGATCTAATTAAATTGTGGGTATTGGGAAGTAGTTGAGGTAGTACCTATCACCTGTTTTATTATCAAACCCTTGGGAGTTACTTCTACGTTGCTTATATTGCTATGCTATGCTTGTAGACGTGGATTGGGTTTGAGAGATATCCATGACAGATGTGAGATTGTTAATATATGGTTAAACTTAAGGTGGCAACTAAAACTCACATCTGGGTGGATTGAGGTACCTGGGTACTCCAGGATTGCCTGTTTCTTTTGGACCGCCACCCAGGTTCAAAGGGATCATGAGATTATTCATGCTAGAAACTTCCGTGTGCAGCCACAAGCTATTATGGGCTCTAGCATAGTTGATTAAGTTGTGTGAACTCTTACAGTGGTAGATTAGCAGATGTAGGGGATGTAGGTGTATCAGTCTACCCATCGTAAGGTGCTAACGCTTCGGAAAGACTGTGTCTCGGTCATCCGTTTCTCAAACAACATGTAGTGCGAGAATCAAGCGGAGGCGATCGAGTCTTGTGAGAAAAGTGCACAAACCTCTGCAGAGTGTACAATCTAATCATGGTTAGCCGTGTCCCCGGTTATGGACATCTTGAGTATCTAGTACTTGGATTATCATGTGAATCTCATCATGTTACTTTAATTAATTTTGTTGGGTTAATGATGATACTTAATTGGGATTGAGATGCTGTCAACCATCTCAATGTTTAACAACCACCATGATAGTAAAATAAAATTTATTCCTTGCAGTAGGGAAAAACTGGCTTTTCGCAAAACTGTAACCATAGAGCTTTCTACCAGCCATATATGCATGTAGTATAACATTATTATGTTCATTACTCTCTATGTGTTACATTGCCAGCATATTCCATGTGCTGGCCCATTTCCGGGCTGCAACGTTTCATGTTGTAGACTTTTCAGATGACGAGTAAGGTGCCTTAGGTCGTGGTCTTATACTCAGTGATGCCGTTGGAGTTGATGGACTCACTATTCTTCCAAGTCTTCCGCCGAAGATTTGGAGGAAATTAAGAAGCAGATTAAGGAGTTACTGGATAAAGGCTATATTCGCCCAAGTTCGTCACCTTGGGGATCACCAGTACTTCTAGTGGAGAAGAAAGATGGATCGTTGAGGATGGTTGTTGATTATCGAGGATTGAACGAAGTGACCATCAAGAACAAGTACCCACTGCCGATGATCAACGATTTGTTTGACCGCTTATAAGGAGCTAAGGTATTTTCCAAGATCGATCTACGATCAGGATACCATGAGTTGAAGATTCGAGAGCAGGATATACCTAAGACGGATTTTACCACCAGGTATGGGCTGTATGAGTATACCGTTATGTCATTTGGTCTGACTAACGCACCTGCCTATTTCATGAACCTAATGAACAAAGTATTTATGGAGTTTTTGGATAAGTTCGTCGTGGTGTTCATTGATGATATTTTGGTCTACTCAAAGAATGAAGAGGAGCATAAGGAGCATTTGCGTTTGGTACTTGAGAAACTCAGAGAACATCAGTTATACGCCAAATTCAGCAAGTGTGAGTTTTGGCTGAAGGAAGTTGGATTCCTCGGACATGTTATATCCGGAGAAGGAATAGCAGTAGACCCCGCCAAAGTTGACACAGTAACAAGTTGGGAATCACCCACATCAGTTGGAGAGATCCGGAGTTTTCTTGGACTTGCAGGATACTACCGAAGGTTCATTGAGAATTTCTCAAAGATTGCAAAACCCATGACTGAGCTATTGAAGAAAGACACCAAATTCAATTGGACTGAGGAATGTGAAGCTAGTTTCCAAGATCTGAAGAAACGTTTGGTTACATCACCAGTGTTGATTCTGCCAGACCAACACAAGGATTATGAAGTTTATTGTGACGCTTCACGTCGAGGACTTGGAGCAGTGCTTATGCAGGAAGGAAGAGTTGTTTCATATGCTTCACGACAACTTAAACCCCATGAGAAGAATTATGCCACGCATGATTTGGAATTAGCAGCCGTAGTGCATGCGTTGAAGACATGGAGACATTTTCTCATCGAAAACCATTGTGAGGTGTACACGGATCACAAGAGTTTGAAGTACATTTTCACGCAGAAGGAGTTGAATCTCAGGCAGAGGAGATGGTTGGAGCTCATTAAGGATTATGATATGAGATTGCATTATCACCCAGGGAAGGCTAACGTAGTAGCAGATAAGTTGAGCCGCAAGAGCCATGTCAACACACTCATGACCGGAGAGTTACCGAAAGTATTAGCCGAGGATCTTCGCGAGCTATGTTTGGAGATAGTTCCAAGAGGCTATTTAGCAACATTGGAGATTCAGTCTACTTTGATGGAAAAGATCAGAGAAGCTCAGAAGACAGACAAGGAAATTAACGATATAAAGGAAAGGATGAGCAAAGGAAAAGCCAAGGGATTTTGCGAGGATGAGCACGATACCTTATGGTTTGAGGACCGCGTTTATGTGCCCAATGATCCGGAGATCAGGAGGTTGATCTTGCAAGAGGCCCATGATTCACCGTATTCGATTCACCCAGGAAATACCAAGATGTTTGGATTTGAAGGATACTTTCTGGTGGACCGGAATGAAGAAGGATATTGCGGAGTATGTAGCAGTTTGTGATGTATGTCAGAGAGTGAAGGCAGAACATCAGAAGCCAGCAGGATTGCTACAGCCATTGCTGATACCCGAATGGAAGTGGGATAAACTAGGCATGGATTTTATCACGGGATTGCCCAGGACTCGTTCAGGCTATGACTCAATATGGGTTGTAGTCGATCGTTTGACGTAAGTAGCCCATTTCATTCCAGTGAAGACCACTTACACCAGTGCTAAGTTGGCAAAGATATACATGACCAGAATCGTATGTTTGCATGGAGTTCCGAGGACCATTGTATCAGATAGAGGAACCCAGTTTACCTCGAAGTTTTGGAATTAGTTACATGAAACTTTGGGAACCAGGCTAGAATTCAGTACAGCCTTTCACCCACAGATAGATGGACAGACCGAGAGAGTCAATCAGATTTTGGAAGACATGTTGAGAGCTTGTGCGCTAGATTATGGATCAAGTTGGGACGACAATTTGCCATATGCAGAGTTTTCTTACAACAACAGTTATCAAACCAGTTTGAAGATGGCCCCTTTCGAAGCTTTATACGGAAGGAGGTGTAGAACACCATTGTTATGGGACGAGGTTGGAGACCGTCAGTTGTTTGGACCAGATTTGATTAAAGACTCTGAACAGAAAGTAAGGTTGATTCGCGATAGGCTCAAGGTAGCCCAGTCCAGGCAGAAGAGTTATGCGGATTCTAAACGTAAGGAGATAGTTCACGAAGTCGGAGACAGAGTTTATCTTCGAGTATCACCACTTCGAGGCGTGAAGCGCTTTGGAGTTTAGGGAAAGTTAGCGCCATGTTTTATCGGACCATACAGAGTTTTGGAGCGTATGGGAGAAGTTGCTTACAAGCTGGAATTGCCTGAAGGATTCTCAGGAGTTCATGATGTATTTCACGTTTCCCAGTTGAAGAAGTGCCACGTAGAGATGGCTGAGATACCACTGAGAGATACAGTGCCACTAGAAGCGATTCAGTTGGAAAGTGATTTGACCTATGAGGAGAAACCAGTTAAGATTCTTGAGTATGACAGCCGAGTCACCCGCAGCAAGGTTATCAAGTTCTGCAAAGTTCAGTGGAGTCACCACACTGAGGATGAAGCCACCTGGGAGCGAGAGGAAGATCTACGGAAGAACCACTCTCACCTATTTTCTAGCCAACCCGAATCTCGAGGGTGAGATTCATCTTAAGGGGGGTAGGTTTGTAACATCCCAAATTTTCAATTTGGAATGTTATACATTAGATCATCATTGCATAGCATATTTTATTGCATTTTGGCAAATCCTCGAAAAATCCTAAGCAACTCAAGGACCCTCGGAGAGAGTTGGGGATTTTCTTGACTTTCCTATTTGATTTTTATCAAATAAGGAAACAAGGATTTTGGTTTTAATTAATTTCTCCCCGAAAGATATTTCATATTAAAATAAATGAGAGGAGAAAATATCACTTCTCCAAAATAATTGAAATATGGGAGGAAAAATATTAAAATCAAATATTTGATTTTATTTGAATTTTATTTGCAATTTTGTTTGCATTAAAAAAATTGCACGTTTTCAAAACTGCATTTTGGGCCAAGAAAAATGTTCATCTCGTTCTAATTATTTTAATTAGACGGGGAAAATTTGTTTTAGCATTTTTCGATTTTTATTTATGTTTCTGCGATTTTTTTGATTCGGCGAATTATTTATAAAAAAAATACGCCGAGCGCCGACTGGGCCGAAGCCCAGCCGCGCGGCCCAGCCAGCCCGCACCTCGTCTCCCTCCTGGAGACCGAGACGGAGACGCCGCCGCCCGTGTCCCTCCCGGACTCGTCGTCGCCGCCGCCTTGCCCCCTCCTCCACGACACCCCCCTCCTTTTATACCTCGAGCCCCGCCCGTCCTTCTCCTCTCCCCGCCGCCCCGACGCGCACTCGTCCCCGCCACCAGGAGCCGCCCGCCCCGCCGCCCGAAGGAGGAGCCGCCGTAGCCGCCGTAC
>NC_057814.1:233159501-233167506 GCF_018294505.1 Triticum aestivum | reverse complement strand
CGGAGCTGCCGACGAGGTAGCCGAGGCGCCGCCGCCGTGCTGGTTTTCTTTAAAAAAAACCGTTCGTTTTTTTTCTAAACCCTAGTTCGGTTTATTTTTTTTTCTTTCGGTTTAATGATCTAGCGAACGTTCACCGACCCGTTCCTTTTAAGGAACGTGTTCGTCGGATTGACGGTGTTAACGAACGTCCGTTCGTTTAACTGTTCGTCAGTTTTCTTTTTCGACGAATTTTCCTCGATTATTCTAGATCGCGATTTCTGATCAGATTTTCGTTTTAGTTTAACTTTTCGCTCGTTTATCGGAATCAGGCGATTCAAGCGCCTAGAGTTTCGTCTCGAAATTCTCTTTCCGTTTAAGCTACTCAAACAAGTTTTTGCTACTGTAAAATTTGATTTAGATCCAGATTAGTAAACGAAGCTTGTTTCTTTCGCCGTTTGATTTTCGTTGCTTCGTTTGATTGATTCTTTTTCCCAACCGGAGTTCTTAAGTTGAATTTTCTGGTTAGTTCTCTTATTTGGGTTTTACCTGTGCATTAGATGAGTACTTATTGTTTGCTTGTTTGTTTACGATAGAGTACCCGGAGTGCGCCGCTTGCTACTTCGAATCGCTAGGTTTCGCGGATCATCAGCAAGGCAAGTAACACTTTGATCATACCCCTTTACTACCCAGTTTTGTTGCATTAGATCAACCCTCAAACATTGCATGGTTAGGATATAATTAAATTGTGGGTATTGGGAAGTAGTTGAGGTAGTACCTATCACCTGTTTTATTATCAAACCCTTGGGAGTTACTTATACGTTGCTTATATTGCTATGCTATGCTTGTAGACGTGGATTGGGTTTGAGAGATATCCATGACAGATGTGAGATTGTTAATATATGGTTAAACTTAAGGTGGCAACTAAAACTCACATCTGGGTGGATTGAGGTACCTGGGTACTCCAGGATTGCCTGTTTCTTTTGGACCGCCACCCAGGTTCAAAGGGATCATGAGATTATTCATGCTAGAAACTTCCGTGTGCAGCCACAAGCTATTATGGGCTCTAGCATAGTTGATTAAGTTGTGTGAACTCTTACAGTGGTAGACTAGCAGATGTAGGGGATGTAGGTGTATCGGTCTACCCATCGTAAGGTGCTAACGCTTCTGAAAGACTGTGTCTCGGTCATCCGTTTCTCAAACAACATGTAGTGCGAGAATCAAGCGGAGGCGATCGAGTCTTGTGGGAAAAGTGCACAAACCTCTGCAGAGTGTACAATCTAATCATGGTTAGCCGTGTCCCCGGTTATGGACATCTTGAGTATCTAGTACTTTGATTATCATGTGAATCTCATCATGTTACTTTAATTAATTTTGTTGGGTTAATGATGATACTTAATTGGGATTGAGATGCTGTCAACCATCTCAATGTTTAACAACCACCATGATAGTAAAATAAAATTTATTCCTTTGCAGTAGGGAAAAACTGGCTTTTCGCAAAACTGTAACCATAGAGCTTTCTACCAGCCATATATGCATGTAGTATAGCATTATTATGTTCATTACTCTCTATGTGTTACATTGCCAGCATATTCCATGTGCTGGCCCATTTCCGGGCTGCAACGTTTCATGTTGCAGACTTTTCAGACGACGAGTAAGGTGCCTTAGGTCGTGGTCATATACTCAGTGATGCCGTTGGAGTTGATGGACTCACTATTCTTCCAAGTCTTCCGCTGTTATCGTATTAGATGGCCTTAAGCCATATTTATCATACTTATTCTCTTTTTAGATATTCGTTGTAATAAGTGTGTGATTGCTACTCTGTTATAAATGCTCCATTTGTACTATGCGTGTCAGCATTACTGATCCAGGGATGACACTGGTGCACAACAGCACAGACTATTTGAGGTCTGGTCGCTACAAAGGTGGTATCAGAGCACACGCTGACTGTAGGACACTACCACTAAGTTTAAACCCTAGAACACTACTCTCTTCTCATTTCTGACTCCTCTCCACTTTCTACTCTTTTAGGAATGGCGAATGCAAGGAACAAGTTCATGCAACCAGATGAAGATACACCTTTTGGACGACACTTGAAGGAAGTCACTAACTACCTGAACATTGGAATACCAAGCTTCACCGGAACCTACAACGCCACCCTACCAGAAGAGGAGCGCTGGAAGATTCAAGTTCAAATTCCAGGAAGGACGTTTACGCCAGTCACTGAGCCTATAAAATTTTCTTTTGAAGCACCAACCTGGAGTTTAGGGAAGAGCATGGCAGCCCACATCTCTATGGGACGCATTGGAGACGTCTACCACAGGGAGCTTAAGGATACTATTTATCAGATTTGTGGACGTCGAGACGAGCAATGGGAGATGATCAGCACCAAGAAGGATGGATCAATTGCAGCTTTCATCCAGGAGCAAAACCAGCACATTCGTCGCCAGGAGAACCAGATGTGCTCAGACATGATGGATCTGAAGAAGGTATTGACCAAGATCAAGGAGTTGGAGGAAGAACTCAAGGCTACACGCGATGGATATGAGGAGGAGATCGCCACGTTGTTCGAGAAGAACGGCGAACTGATACAGAAGATCGAAGTATTCATGGGAGACCCAGCAGCTGGAGGACAAGACGACGATTCTACTTGCCCGGATAACTACATCATCATCGACGACACCGACTCAGACCCCAGTGAAGATGACTTTGTTGATGAAGCTGGAGCAGATATCATGGAGTCTTCGACCGATCAAAATTTCTAGTAGACCACCATATCAGTAGTAGTATTTCCCCCATGTATATAGTATAGTCCGAGCACTTTTGTAACGATAGTTAGATTGATTGTATGCCTTGTTTGATTTGATTGAGTGATATTGATTGTGTTTGTCTCATGAGCATATGGGTAGTGTTTTCTCTCTAGACTTCATTCTATTCTAGATTCTCATCTTTTCTAAACCTATCAGATGCCTCCGAGACGCGACATCGGATTTGTTTTCCCACCGGAGATCACTCAGTTGATTCAGCAGCAGAATGCCCTGATGCAAGTGTTAGTACAGAACCATGGCAACAACAACAACAACCCACCACCACCACCTGTTGATCACTTAGCCCGTTTCTTGGGGCTAAATCCGCCGGTGTTTTCCAGCAGCACCGAGCCAATTGTTGCAGATGATTGGCTCCGCAGAGTTGGAAGGGAGTTGACCACTGCAGGATGCACAGATGCGGAGAGAGTGCGTTTTGCCGCACATCAACTTGATGGACCCGCAGCATCATGTTGGGAGAATTACACAGCCACACACCCTATTGACACCGTCACATGGGACCAGTTTCAGCAAGCTTTCCGTCCTGCCCATGTTTCAGCAGGAGCTACGGCTATGAAGAAGCGTGAATTTCGCAACCTACGCCAAGGAGGACGTACCGTAGGCCAGTATGTGGAGGATTTCAGTAAGTTAGGACGTTATGCTCCAGATGACATTGCTACAGATGCAGCCAAGCAGGAGAAGTTTCTGGAAGGACTGAATGATGAGCTGAGCATGCAGTTGATGGTAGCAACCTTCAACAACTACCAGGAGTTGGTAGATAGAGCTCTCATGATTGAAGGGAAGCAACAGCAAATTGAAAACCGTAAGAGGAAGTATGGACAAGGGAAGTATAATTCTGGAGCTCAGCAGAAGCCACGTTTCACCCCGAAATCGGGAGGACAGTTCCAGCATACACATGGAGGAGGTAGTTCGCACAACCATAATGGCTCCAAGAATGGTAATGTGAACGGAGGAAGCAACGGATAGAACTGTACCAACCCTTCAACCCCAGCTAAGAGAGACCTGAGCCAAGTCACTTGCTTTAAGTGCCAGAAGACTGGACATTATGCCAATGAATGTCCTGAAGCCCAGAATGGTAATGGAAAAGGAAGCTCTGGGAAGAAGCCGAACCCTTTCAACAAAGGACATGTGAACCACGTTTACGTGGAGGAGGTTGAAGCACAGCCTGATGCAGTAATAGGTAAGTTTTTGGTTAAGTCATTTACTGCACTCGTTCTTTTCGATACTGGTGCATCGCATTCATACATATCAAGGGGATTTGTGGATAAGTATAAACTGCCCACCAAGGTTCTTAAAACACCTATGTTAGTAAGTTCACCAGGAGCAGAGTATATGGCAAGCCAAGGATGTTTCAGATGCCATTGGCCATAGGTAGGCATGTTTTCCCCTCAGACTTGATAATCTTGGAGTTGCAAGGTTTGGATGTAATTTTGGGTATGGATTGGCTATCGATGTACGGAGGAAACATCGATTGCGCCAGTAAGACGATTTCGCTTACCACCCCAGAAGGAAGAAGGATTAAGTATGTATCCCGGCATATGCCGAAGAGGACTTAGGTGAATTCCTTATCAGGAGTTGTACAGGAGGAAGTACCAGTGGTGAAGGATTACCCGGATGTATTTCCAGAAGAGTTGCCAGGCATGCCACCGGATAGAGACATTGAGTTTCTGATTGAACTTTTGCCAGGCACAGGACCAATATCTAAGAGACCGTACAGGATGCCCGCAAAAGATTTGGAGGAAATTAAGAAGCAGATTAAGGAGTTACTGGATAAAGGCTATATTCGCCCAATTTCGTCACCTTGGGGATCACCAGTACTTCTAGTGGAGAAGAAAGATGCATCGTTGAGGATGGTTGTTGATTATCGAGGATTGAACGAAGTGACCATCAAGAACAAGTACCCACTGCCGATGATCAACGATTTGTTTGACCGCTTATAAGGAGCTAAGGTATTTTCCAAGATCGATCTACGATCAGGATACCATGAGTTGAAGATTCGAGAGCAGGATATACCTAAGACGGCTTTTACCACCAGGTATGGGCTGTATGAGTATACCGTTATGTCATTTGGTCTGACTAACGCACCTGCCTATTTCATGAACCTAATGAACAAAGTGTTTATGGAGTTTTTGGATAAGTTCATCGTGGTGTTCATTGATGATATTTTGGTCTACTCAAAGAATGAAGAGGAGCATAAGGAGCATTTGCGTTTGGTACTTGAGAAACTCAGAGAACATCAGTTATACGCCAAATTCAGCAAGTGTGAGTTTTGACTGAAGGAAGTTGGATTCCTCGGACATGTTATATCCGGAGAAGGAATAGCAGTAGACCCCGCCAAAGTTGACACAGTAACAAGTTGGGAATCACCCACGTCAGTTGGAGAGATCTGGAGTTTTCTTGGACTTGCAGGATACTACCGAAGGTTCATTGAGAATTTCTCAAAGATTGCAAAACCCATGACTGAGCTATTGAAGAAAGACACCAAATTCAATTGGACTGAGGAATGTGAAGCTAGTTTCCAAGAGCTGAAGAAACGTTTGGTTACATCACCAGTGTTGATTCTGCCAGACCAACGCAAGGATTATGAAGTTTATTGTGACGCTTCACGTCGAGGACTTGGAGCAGTGCTTATGCAGGAATGAAGAGTTGTTTCATATGCTTCACGACAACTTAAACCCCATGAGAAGAATTATGCCACGCATGATTTGGAATTAGCAGCCGTAGTGCATGCGTTGAAGACATGGAGACATTTTCTCATCGGAAACCCTTGTGAGGTGTAGACAAATCACAAGAGTTTGAAGTACATTTTCACGCAGAAGGAGTTGAATCTCACGCAGAGGAGATGGTTGGAGCTCATTAAGGATTATGATATGAGATTGCATTATCACCCAGGGAAGGCTAACGTAGTAGCAGATGCGTTGAGCCGCAAGAGCCATGTCAACACACTCATGACCGGAGAGTTACCGAAAGTATTAGCCGAGGATCTTCACGAGCTATGTTTGGAGATAGTTCCAAGAGGCTATTTAGCAACATTGGAGATTCAGTCTACTTTGATGGAAAAGATCAGAGAAGCTCAGAAGACAGACAAGGAAATTAACGATATAAAGGAAAGGATGAGCAAAGGAAAAGCCAAGGGATTTCGTGAGGATGAGCACGATACCTTATAGTTTGAGGACCGCGTTTATGTGCCCAATGATCCGGAGATCAGGAGGTTGATCTTGCAAGAGGCCCATGATTCACCGTATTCGATTCACCCAGGAAATACCAAGATGTATTTGGATTTGAAGGATACTTTCTGGTGGACCGGAATGAAGAAGGATATTGCGGAGTATGTAGCAGTTTGTGATGTATGTCAGAGAGTGAAGGCAGAACATCAGAAGCCAGCAGGATTGCTACAGCCATTGCTGATACCCGAATGGAAGTGGGATAAACTAGGCATGGATTTTATCACGGGATTGCCCAGGACTCGTTCAGGCTATGACTCAATATGGGTTGTAGTCGATCGTTTGACGAAAGTAGCCCATTTCATTCCAGTGAAGACCACTTACACCAGTGCTAAATTGGCAAAGATATACATGACCAGAATCGTATGTTTGCATGGAGTTCCGAGGACCATTGTATCAGATAGAGGAACATAGTTTACCTCGAAGTTTTGGAATCAGTTACATGAAACTTTGGGAACCAGGCTAGAATTCAGTACAGCCTTTCACCCACAGACAGATGGACAGACCGAGAGAGTCAACCAGATTTTGGAAGACATGTTGAGAGCTTGTGCGCTAGATTATGGATCAAGTTGGGATGACAATTTGCCATATGCAGAGTTCTCTTACAACAACAGTTATCAAACCAGTTTGAAGATGGCCCCTTTCGAAGCTTTATACGGAAGGAGGTGTAGAACACCATTGTTATGGGACGAAGTTGGAGACCATCAGTTGTTTGGACCAGATTTGATTAAAGACTCTGAACAGAAAGTAAGGTTGATTCACGATAGGCTCAAGGTAGCCAAGTCCAGGCAGAAGAGTTATGCAGATTCTAAACGTAAGGAGACAGTTCACGAAGTCGGAGACAGAGTTTATCTTCGAGTATCACCACTTCGAGGAGTGAAGCGCTTTGGAGTTAAGGGAAAGTTAGCGCCACGTTTTATCGGACCATACAGAGTTTTGGAGCGTATGGGAGAAGTTGCTTACAAGCTGGAATTGCCTGAAGGATTCTCAGGAGTTCATGATGTATTTCACGTTTCCCAGTTGAAGAAGTGCCACGCAGAGATGGCTGAGATACCACTGAGAGATACAGTGCCACTAGAAGCGATTCAGTTGGCAAGTGATTTGACCTATGAGGAGAAACCAGTTAAGATTCTTGAGTATGCCAGCCAAGTCACCCGCAGCAAGGTTATCAAGTTCTGCAAAGTTCAGTGGAGTCACCACACTGAGGATGAAGCCACCTGGGAGCGAGAGGAAGATTTACGGAAGAACCACTCTCACCTATTTTCTAGCCAACCCGAATCTCGAGGGCGAGATTCATCTTAAGGGGGGTAGGTTTGTAACATCCCAAATTTTCAATTTGGAATGTTATACATTAGATCATCATTGCATAGCATATTTTATTGCATTTTGGCAAATCCTCGAAAAATCCTAAGCAACTCAAGGACCCTCGGAGAGAGTTGGGGATTTTCTTGACTTTCCTATTTGATTTTTATCAAATAAGGAAACAAGGATTTTGGTTTTAATTAATTTCTCCCCGAAAGATATTTCATATTAAAATAAATGAGAGGAGAAAATATGACTTCTCCAAAATAATTGAAATATTGGAGGAAAAATATTAAAATAAAATATTTGATTTTATTCGAATTTTATTTGCAATTTTGTTTGCATTAAAAAAATTGCACGTTTTCAAAACTGCATTTTGGGCCAAGAAAAATGTTCATCTCGTTCTAATTATTTTAATTAGACGGGGAAAATTTGTTTTAGCATTTTTTGATTTTTTATTTATGTTTCTGCGATTTTTTTGATTCGATGAATTATTTATAAAAAAAATACGACGAGTGCCGACTGGGCCGAAGCCCAGCCGCGCGGCCCAGCCAGCCCGCGCCTCGTCTCCCTCCTTGAGACCGAGACGGAGACGCCGCCGCCCGTGTCCCTCCCGGACTCGTCGTCTCCGCCGCCTTGCCCCCTCCTCCACGGCACCCCCTCCCTTTATACCCCGAG
>NC_057814.1:233150864-233158878 GCF_018294505.1 Triticum aestivum | reverse complement strand
CCGCCGCCCCTCGCCCGACCCGCCGGAGCTGCCGACGAGGTAGCCGAGCCGCCGCCGCCGTGCCGGTTTTCTTTAAAAAAACCCGTTCATTTTTTTTCTAAACCCTAGTTCGGTTTATTTTTTTCTTTCGGTTTAATGATCTAGCGAACGTTCACCGACCCGTTCGTTTTAACGAACGTGTTCGTCGGATTGACGCTGTTAACGAACGTCCGTTCGTTTAACTGTTCGTCAGTTTTCTTTTTCGACGAATTTTCCGCGATTATTCCAGATCGCGATTTCTGATCAGATTTTCGTTTTAGTTTAACTTTTCACTCGTTTATCGGAATCAGGCGATTCAAGCGCCTAGAGTTTCGTCTCGAAGTTCTCTTTCCGTTTAAGCTACTGAAACAAGTTTTTGCTACTGTAAAATTTGATTTAGATCCAGATTAGTAAACGAAGCTTGTTTCTTTCGCCGTTTGATTTTCGTTGCTTCGTTTGATTGATTCTTTTTCCCAACCGGAGTTCTTAAGTTGAATTTTCTGGTTAGTTCTCTTATTTGAGTTTTACCTGTGCATTAGATGAGTACTTATTGTTTGCTTGTTTGTTTACGATAGAGTACTCGGAGTGCGCCGCTTGCTACTTCGAATCGCTAGGTTTCGCGGATCATCAGCAAGGCAAGTAACACTTTGATCATACCCTTTACTACCCAGTTTTGTTGCATTAGATCAACCCTCAAACATTGCATGGTTAGGATCTAATTAAATTGTGGGTATTGGGAAGTAGTTGAGGTAGTACCTATCACCTGTTTTATTATCAAACCCTTGGGAGTTACTTCTACGTTGCTTATATTGCTATGCTATGCTTGTAGACGTGGATTGGGTTTGAGAGATATCCATGACAGATGTGAGATTGTTAATATATGGTTAAACTTAAGGTGGCGACTAAAACTCACATCTGGGTGGATTGAGGTACCTGGGTACTCCAGGATTGCCTGTTTCTTTTGGACCGCCACCCAGGTTCAAAGGGATCATGAGATTATTCATGCTAGAAACTTCCGTGTGCAGCCACAAGCTATTATGGGCTCTAGCATAGTTGATTAAGTTGTGTGAACTCTTGCAGTGGTAGACTAGCAGATGTAGGGGATGTAGGTGTATCGGTCTACCCATCGTAAGGTGCTAACGCTTCTGAAAGACTGTGTCTCGGTCATCCGTTTCTCAAACAACATGTAGTGCGAGAATCAAGCGGAGGCGATCGAGTCTTGTGGGGAAAAGTGCACAAACCTCTGCAGAGTGTACAATCTAATCATGGTTAGCCGTGTCCCCGGTTATGGACATCTTGAGTATCTAGTACTTGGATTATCATGTGAATCTCATCATGTTACTCTAATTAATTTTGTTGGGTTAATGATGATACTTAATTGGGATTGAGATGCTGTCAACCATCTCAATGTTTAACAACCACCATGATAGTAAAATAAAATTTATTCCTTGCAGTAGGGAAAAACTGGCTTTTCGCAAAACTATAACCATAGAGCTTTCTACCAGCCATATATGCATGTAGTATAGCATTATTATGTTCATTACTCTCTATGTGTTACATTGCCAGCATATTCCATGTGCTGACCCGTTTCCGGGCTGCAACGTTTCATGTTGCAGATTTTTCAGACGACGAGTAAGGTGCCTTAGGTCGTGGTCTTATACTCAGTGATGCCGTTGGAGTTGATGGACTCACTATTCTTCCAAGTCTTCCGCTGTTATCGTATTAGATGGCCTTAAGCCATATTTATCATACTTATTCTCTTTTGAGATATTCGTTGTAATAAGTGTGTGATTGCTAATCTGTTATAAATCCTCCATTTGTACTGTGCGTGTCAGTATTACTGATCCAGGGATGACACTGGTGCACAACAACACAGACTATTTGAGGTCTGGTCGCTACAAAGGTGGTATCAGAGCACACGCTGACTGTAGGACACGACCACTAAGTTTAAACCCTAGAACACTACTCTCTTCTCATTTCTGACTCCTCTCCACTTTCTACTCTTTTAGGAATGGCGAATGCAAGGAACAAGTTCATGCAATTAGATGAAGATACACCTTTTGGACAACACTTGAAGGAAGTCACTAAGTACCTGAACATTGGAATACCAAGCTTCACCGGAACCTACAACGCCACCCTACCAGAAGAGGAGCGCTGGAAGATTCAAGTTCAAATTCCAGGAAGGATGTTTATGCCAGTCAATGAGCCTATAAAATTTTATTTTGAAGCACCAACCTGGAGTTTAGGGAAGAGCATGGCAGCCCACATCTCTATGGGATGCATTGGAGACGTCTACCACAGGGAGCTTAAGGATACTATTTATCAGATTTGTGGACGTCGAGACGAGCAATGGGAGATGATCAGGACCAAGAAGGATGGATCAATTGCAGCTTTCATCCAGGAGCAAAACCAGCACATTCGTCGCCAGGAGAACCAGATGTGCTCAGACATGATCGATCTGAAGAAGGTATTGACCAAGATCAAGGAGTTGGAGGAAGAACTCAAGGCTACACGCGATGGATATGAGGAGGAGATCACCACGTTGTTGGAGAAGAACGGCGAACTGATACAGAAGATCGAAGTATTCATGGGAGACCCAGCAGCTGGAGGACAAGACGACGATTCTACTTGCCCGGATAACTACATCATCATCGACGACACCGACTCAGACCCCAGTGAAGATGACTTTGTTGATGAAGCTGGAGCAGATATCATGGAGTCTTCGACCGATCAAAATTTCTAGTAGACCACCATATCAGTAGTAGTATTTCCCCCATGTATATAGTATAGTCCGAGCACTTTTGTAACGATAGTTAGATCGATTGTATGCCTTGTTTGATTTGATTGAGTGATATTGATTGTGTTTGTCTCATGAGCATATGGGTAGTGTTTTCTCTCTAGACTTCATTCTATTCTAAATTCTCATCTTTTCTAAACCTATCAGATGCCTCCGAGACGCGACACCGGATTTGTTTTCCCACCGGAGATCACTCAGTTGATTCAGCAGCAGAATGCCCTGATGCAAGTGTTAGTACAGAACCAAGGCAACAACAACAACAACAACCCACCACCACCACCTGTTGATCACTTAGCCCGTTTCTTGAGGCTAAATCCGCCGGTGTTTTCCAGCAGCACCGAGCCGATTGTTGCAGATGATTGGCTCCGCAAAGTTGGAAGGGAGTTGACCACTGCAGGATGCACAGATGCCGAGAGAGTGCGTTTTGCCGCACATCAACTTGATGGACCTGCAGCATCATGGTAGGAGAATTACACAGCCACACACCATATTGACACCGTCACATGGGACCAGTTTCAGCAAGCTTTCTGTACTGCCCATGTTTCAGCAGGAGCTATGGCTATGAAGAAGCATGAATTTCGCAACCTACGCCAAGGAGGACGTACCGTAGGCCAGTATGTGGAGGATTTCAGTAAGTTAGCACGTTATGCTCCAGATGACGTTGCTACAGATGCAGGCAAGCAGGAGAAGTTTCTGGAAGGACTGAATGATGAGCTGAGCATGCAGTTGATGGTAGCAAGCTTCAACAACCACCAGGAGCTAGTAGATAGAGCTCTCATGATTTAAGGGAAGCAACAACAAATTGAAAACCGTAAGAGGAAGTATGGACAAGGGAAGTATAATTCTGGAGCTCAGCAGAAGCCACGTTTCACCCTGAAATCGGGAGGACAGTTCCAGCATACACATGGAGGAGGTAGTTCGCACAACCATAATGGCTCCAAGAATGGTAATGGGAACGGGGGAAGCAACGGATAGAACCGTACCAACCCTTCAACCCCAGCTAAGAGAGACCTGAGCCAAGTCACTTGCTTTAAGTGCCAGAAGACTGGACATTATGCCAATGAATGTCCTGAAGCCCAGAATGTTAATGGAAATGGAAGCTCTGGGAAGAAGCCGAACCCTTTCAACAAAGGACATGTGAACCACGTTTACGTGGAGGAGGTTGAAGCACAGCCTGATGCAGTAATAGGTAAGTTTTTGGTTAAGTCATTTACTGCACTCGTTCTTTTCGATACTGGTGCATCGCATTCATACATATCAAGGGGATCTGTGGATAAGTATAAACTGCCCACCAAGGTTCTTAAAACACCTATGTTAGTATGTTCACCAGGAGCAGAGTATATGGCAAGCCAAGGATGTTTCAGATGCCATAGTTAGGCATGTTTTCCCCTCAGACTTGATAATCTTGGAGTCGCAAGGTTTGGATGTAATTTTGGGTATGGATTGGCTATCGATATACGGAGGAAACATCGATTGCGCCAGTAAGAAGATTTCGCTTACCACCCCAGAAGGAAGAAGGATTAAGTATGTATCCCGGCATATGCCGAAGAGGACTTAGGTGAATTCCTTATCAGGAGTTGTACAGGAGGAAGTACCAGTGGTGAAGGATTACCCGGATGTATATCCAGAAGAGTTGCCAGGCATGCCACTGGATAGAGACATTGAGTTTCTGATTGAACTTTTGCCAGGCACAGGACCAATATCTAAGAGACCGTACATGATGCCCGCAAAAGATTTGGAGGAAATTAAGAAGCAGATTAAGGAGTTACTGGATAAAGGCTATAGTCGCCCAAGTTCGTCACCTTGGGGATCACCAGTACTTCTAGTGGAGAAGAAAGATGGATCGTTGAGGATGGTTGTTGATTATCGAGGATTGAACGAAGTGACCATCAAGAACAAGTACCCACTGCCGATGATCAACGATTTGTTTGACCGCTTATAAGGAGCTAAGGTATTTTCCAAGATCGATCTACGATCAGGATACCATGAGTTGACGATTCGAGAGCAGGATATACCTAAGACGGATTTTACCACCAGGTATGGGCTGTATGAGTATACCGTTATGTCATTTGGTCTGACTAACGCACCTGCCTATTTCATGAACCTAATGAACAAAGTATTTATGGAGTTTTTGGATAAGTTCGTCGTGGTGTTCATTGATGATATTTTGGTCTACTCAAAGAATGAAGAGGAGCATAAGGAGCATTTGCGTTTGGTACTTGAGAAACTCAGAGAACATCAGTTATACGCCAAATTCAGCAAGTGTGAGTTTTGGCTGAAGGAAGTTGGATTCCTCGGACATGTTATATCCGGAGAAGGAATAGCAGTAGACCCCGCCAAAGTTGACACAGTAACAAGTTGGGAATCACCCACGTCAGTTGGAGAGATCCGGAGTTTTCTTGGACTTGCAGGATACTACCGAAGGTTCATTGAGAATTTCTCAAAGATTGCAAAACCCATGACTGAGCTATTGAAGAAAGACACCAAATTCAATTGGACTGAGGAATGTGAAGCTAGTTTCCAAGATCTGAAGAAACGTTTGGTTACATCACCAGTGTTGATTCTGCCAGACCAACACAAGGATTATGAAGTTTATTGTGACGCTTCACGTCGAGGACTTGGAGCAGTGCTTATGCAGGAAGGAAGAGTTGTTTCATATGCTTCACGACAACTTAAACCCCATGAGAAGAATTATGCCACGCATGATTTGGAATTAGCAGCCGTAGTGCATGCGTTGAAGACATGGAGACATTTTCTCATCGAAAACCATTGTGAGGTGTACACGGATCACAAGAGTTTGAAGTACATTTTCACGCAGAAGGAGTTGAATCTCAGGCAGAGGAGATGGTTGGAGTTCATTAAGGATTATGATATGAGATTGCATTATCACCCAGGGAAGGCTAACGTAGTAGCAGATAAGTTGAGCCGCAAGAGCCATGTCAACACACTCATGACCGGAGAGTTACCGAAAGTATTAGCCGAGGATCTTCGCGAGCTATGTTTGGAGATAGTTCCAAGAGGCTATTTAGCAACATTGGAGATTCAGTCTACTTTGATGGAAAAGATCAGAGAAGCTCATAAGACAGACAAGGAAATTAACGATATAAAGGAAAGGATGAGCAAAGGAAAAGCCAAGGGATTTCGCGAGGATGAGCACGATACCTTATGGTTTGAGGACCGCGTTTATGTGCCCAATGATCCGGAGATCAGGAGGTTGATCTTGCAAGAGGCCCATGATTCACCGTATTCGATTCACCCAGGAAATACCAAGATGTATTTGGATTTGAAGGATACTTTCTGGTGGACCGGAATGAAGAAGGATATTGCGGAGTATGTAGCAGTTTGTGATGTATGTCAGAGAGTGAAGGCAGAACATCAGAAGCCAGCAGGATTGCTACAGCCATTGCTGATACCCGAATGGAAGTGGGATAAACTAGGCATGGATTTTATCATGGGATTGCCCAGGACTCGTTCAAGCTATGACTCAATATGGGTTGTAGTGGATCGTTTGACGTAAGTAGCACATTTCATTCTAGTGAAGACCACTTACACCAGTGCTAAGTTGGCAAAGATATACATGACCAGAATCGTATGTTTGCATGGAGTTCCGAGGACCATTGTATCAGATAGAGGAACCCAGTTTACCTCGAAGTTTTGGAATTAGTTACATGAAACTTTGGGAACCAGGCTAGAATTCAGTACAGCCTTTCACCCACAGACAGATGGACAGACCGAGAGAGTCAATCAGATTTTGGAAGACATGTCGAGAGCTTGTGCGCTAGATTATGGATCAAGTTGGGACGACAATTTGCCATATGCAGAGTTTTCTTACAACAACAGTTATCAAACCAGTTTGAAGATGGCCCCTTTCGAAGCTTTATACGGAAGGAGGTGTAGAACACCATTGTTATGGGACGAGGTTGGAGACCGTCAGTTGTTTGGACCAGATTTGATTAAAGACTCTGAACAGAAAGTAAGGTTGATTCGCGATAGGCTCAAGGTAGCCCAGTCCAGGCAGAAGAGTTATGCAGATTTTAAACGTAAGGAGATAGTTCACGAAGTCGGAGACAGAGTTTATCTTCGAGTATCACCACTTCGAGGAGTGAAGCGCTTTGGAGTTAAGGGAAAGTTAGCGCCATGTTTTATCGGACCATACAGAGTTTTGGAGCGTATGGGAGAAGTTGCTTACAAGCTGGAATTGCCTGAAGGATTCTAAGGAGTTCATGATGTATTTCACGTTTCCCAGTTGAAGAAGTGCCACGTAGAGATGGCTGAGATACCACTGAGAGATACAGTGCCACTAGAAGCGATTCAGTTGGAAAGTGATTTGACCTATGAGGAGAAATCAGTTATGATTCTTGAGTATGCCAGCCGAGTCACCCGCAGCAAGGTTATCAAGTTCTGCAAAGTTCAGTGGAGTCACCACACTGAGGATGAAGCCACCTGGGAGCGAGAAAAAGATCTACGGAAGAACCACTCTCACCTATTTTCTAGCCAACCCGAATCTCGAGGGCGAGATTCATCTTAAGGGGGGTAGGTTTGTAACATCCCAAATTTTCAATTTGGAATGTTATACATTAGATCATCATTGCATAGCATATTTTATTGCATTTTGGCAAATCCTCGAAAAATCCTAAGAAACTCAAGGACCATCGGAGAGAGTTGGGGATTTTCTTGACTTTCCTATTTGATTTTTATCAAATAAGGAAACAAGGATTTTGGTTTTAATTAATTTCTCCCCGAAAGATATTTCATATTAAAATAAATGAGAGGAGAAAATATGACTTCTCCAAAATAATTGAAATATTGGAGGAAAAATATTAAAATCAAATATTTGATTTTATTCGAATTTTATTTGCAATTTTGTTTGCATTAAAAAAAATTGCACGTTTTCAAAACTGCATTTTGGGCCAAGAAAAATGTTCATCTCGTTCTAATTATTTTAATTAGACGGGGAAAATTTGTTTTAGCATTTTTTGATTTTTATTTCTGTTTTTGCGATTTTTTTGATTCGGCGAATTATTTATTAAAAAAAATACGCCGAGCGCCGACTGGGCCGAAGCCCAGCCGCGCGGCCCAGCCAGCCCGCACCTCGTCTCCCTCCTGGAGATCGAGACGGAGACGCCGCCGCCCGTGTCCCTCCCGGACTCGTCGTCGTCGCCGCCGCCTTGCCCCCTCCTCCACGGCACCCCCCCTCCT
>NC_057814.1:233142407-233150562 GCF_018294505.1 Triticum aestivum | reverse complement strand
GCCCGCAGCCCCGTTCGTCGCCCCCGCCGACGCCCGAACCCCGCCGCCCCTCGCCGGAGCTGCCGACGAGGTAGCCGAGCCGCCGCCGCCGTGCCGGTTTTCTTAAAAAAAACCCGTTCGTTTTTTTTTTCTAAACCCTAGTTCGGTTTATTTTTTTCTTTCGGTTTAATGATCTAGCGAACGTTCACCGACCCGTTCCTTTTAATAAACGTGTTCGTCGGATTGACGGTGTTAACGAACGTCCGTTCGTTTAACTGTTCGTCAGTTTTCTTTTTCGACGAATTTTTCGCGATTATTCCAGATCGCGATTTCTGATCAGATTTTCGTTTTAGTTTAACTTTTCGCTCGTTTATCGGAATCAGGCGATTCAAGCGCCTAGAGTTTCGTCTCGAAATTCTCTTTCCGTTTAAGCTACTCAAACAAGTTTTTGCTACTGTAAAATTTGATTTAGATCCAGATTAGTAAACGAAGCTTGTTTCTTTCGCCGTTTGATTTTCGTTGCTTCGTTTGATTGATTCTTTTTCCCAACCGGAGTTCTTAAGTTGAATTTTCTGGTTAGTTCTCTTATTTGAGTTTTACCTGTGCATTAGATGAGTACTTATTGTTTGCTTGTTTGTTTACGATAGAGTACCCGGAGTGCGCCGCTTGCTACTTCGAATCGCTAGGTTTCGCGGATCATCAGCAAGGCAAGTAACACTTTGATCATACCCCTTTACTACCTAGTTTTGTTGCATTAGATCAACCCTCAAACATTGCATGGTTAGGATATAATTAAATTGTGGGTATTGGGAAGTAGTTGAGGTAGTACCTATCACCTGTTTTATTATCAAACCCTTGGGAGTTACTTCTACGTTGCTTATATTGCTATGATATGCTTGTAGACGTGGATTGGGTTTGAGAGATATCCATGACAGATGTGAGATTGTTAATATATGGTTAAACTTAAGGTGGCAACTAAAACTCACATCTGGGTGGATTGAGGTACCTGGGTACTCCAGGATTGCCTGTTCCTTTTGGACCGCCACCCAGGTTCAAAGGGATCATGAGATTATTCATGCTAGAAACTTCCGTGTGCAGCCACAAGCTATTATGGGCTCTAGCATAGTTGATTAAGTTGTGTGAACTCTTACAGTGGTAGATTAGCAGATGTAGGGGATGTAGGTGTATCAGTCTACCCATCGTAAGGTGCTAACGCTTCGGAAAGACTGTGTCTCGGTCATCCGTTTCTCAAACAACATGTAGTGCGAGAATCAAGCGGAGGCGATCGAGTCTTGTGAGAAAAGTGCACAAACCTCTGCAGAGTGTACAATCTAATCATGGTTAGCCGTGTCCCCGGTTATGGACATCTTGAGTATCTAGTACTTGGATTATCATGTGAATCTCATCATGTTACTTTAATTAATTTTGTAGGGTTAATGATGATACTTAATTGGGATTGAGATGCTGTCAACCATCTCAATGTTTAACAACCACCATGATAGTAAAATAAAATTTATTCCTTTGCAGTAGGGAAAAACTGGCTTTTCGCAAAACTGTAACCATAGAGCTTTCTACCAGCCATATATGCATGTAGTATAACATTATTATGTTCATTACTCTCTATGTGTTACATTGCCAGCATATTCCATGTGCTGGCCCATTTCCGGGCTGCAACGTTTCATGTTGTAGACTTTTCAGACGACGAGTAAGGTGCCTTAGGTCGTGGTCTGATACTCAGTGATGCCGTTGGAGTTGATGGACTCACTATTCTTCCAAGTCTTCCGCTGTTATCGTATTAGATGGCCTTAAGCCATATTTATCATACTTATTCTCTTTTGAGATATTCGTTGTAATAAGTGTGTGATTGCTACTCTGTTATAAATCCTCCATTTGTACTATGCGTGTCAGCATTACTGATCCAGGGATGACACTGGTGCACAACAGCACAGACTATTTGAGGTCTGGTCGCTACAAAGGTGGTATTAGAGCACACGCTGACTGGAGGACACGACCACTAAGTTTAAACCCTAGAACACTACTCTCTTCTCATTTCTGACTCCTCTCCACTTTCTACTCTTTTAGGAATGGCGAATGCAAGGAACAAGTTCATGCAACCAGATGAAGATACACCTTTTGGACGACACTTGAAGGAAGTCACTAAGTACCTGAACATTGGAATACCAAGCTTCACCGGAACCTACAATGCCACCCTACCAGAAGAGGAGCGCTGGAAGATTCAAGTTCAAATTCCAGGAAGGACGTTTACGCCAGTCACTGAGCCTATAAAATTTTCTTTTGAAGCACCAACCTGGAGTTTAGGGAAGAGCATGGCAGCCCACATCTCTATGGGACGCATTGGAGATGTCTACCACAGGGAGCTTAAGGATACTATTTATCAGATTTGTGGACGTCGAGACGAGCAATGGGAGATGATCAGCACCAAGAAGGATGGATCAATTGCAGCTTTCATCCAGGAGCAAAACCAGCACATTCGTCGCCAGGAGAACCAGATGTGCTCAGACATGATCGATCTGAAGAAGGTATTGACCAAGATCAAGGAGTTGGAGGAAGAACTCAAGGCTACACGCGATGGATATGAGGAGGAGATCGCCACGTTGTTGGAGAAGAACGGTGAACTGATACAGAAGATCGAAGTATTCATGGGAGACCCAGCAGCTAGAGGACAAGACGACGATTCTACTTGCCCGGATAATTACATCATCATCGACGACACCGACTCAGACCCCAGTGAAGATGACTTTGTTGATGAAGCTGGAGCAGATATCATGGAGTCTTCGACCGATCAAAATTTCTAGTAGACCACCATATCAGTAGTAGTATTTCCCCCATGTATATAGTATAGTCCGAGCACTTTTGTAACGATAGTTAGATCGATTGTATGCCTTGTTTGATTTGATTGAGTGATATTGATTGTGTTTGTCTCATGAGCATATGGGTAGTGTTTTCTCTCTAGACTTCATTCTATTCTAAATTCTCATCTTTTCTAAACCTATCAGATGCCTCCGAGACGCGACACCGGATTTGTTTTCCCACCGGAGATCACTCAGTTGATTCAGCAGCAGAATGCCCTGATGCAAGTGTTAGTACAGAACCATGGCAACAACAACAACAACCCACCACCACCACCTGTTGATCACTTAGCCCGTTTCTTGAGGCTAAATCCGCCGGTGTTTTCCAGCAGCACCGAGCCGATTGTTGCAGATGATTGGCTCCACAAAGTTGGAAGGGAGTTGACCACTGCAGGATGCACAGATGCGGAGAGAGTGTGTTTTGCCGCACATCAACTTGATGGACCCGCAGCATCATGGTGGGAGAATTACACAGCCACACACCCTATTGACACCGTCACATGGGACCAGTTTCAGCAAGCTTTCCGTACTGCCCATGTTTCAGCAGGAGCTATGGCTATGAAGAAGCGTGAATTTCGCAACCTACGCCAAGGAGGACGTACCGTAGGCCAGTATGTGGAGGATTTCAGTAAGTTAGCACGTTATGCTCCAGATGACGTTGCTACAGATGCAGCCAAGCAGGAGAAGTTTCTGGAAGGACTGAATGATGAGCTGAGCATGCAGTTGATGGTAGCAACCTTCAACAACTACCAGGAGTTGGTAGATAGAGCTCTCATGATTGAAGGGAAGCAACAGCAAATTGAAAACCGTAAGAGGAAGTATGGACAAGGGAAGTATAATTCTGGAGCTCAGCAGAAGCCACGTTTCACCCCGAAATCGGGAGGACAGTTCCAGCATACACATGGAGGAGGTAGTTCGCACAACCATAATGGCTCCAAGAATGGTAATGGGAACGGAGGAAGCAACGGATAGAACCGTACCAACCCTTCAACCCCAGCTAAGAGAGACCTGAGCCAAGTCACTTGCTTTAAGTGCCAGAAGACTGGACATTATGCCAATGAATGTCCTGAAGCCCAGAATGGTAATTGAAAAGGAAGCTCTGGGAAGAAGCCGAACGCTTTCAACAAAGGACATGTGAACCACGTTTACGTGGAGGAGGTTGAAGCACAGCCTGATGCAGTAATAGGTAAGTTTTTGGTTAAGTCATTTACTGCACTCGTTCTTTTCGATACTGGTGCATTGCATTCATACATATCAAGGGGATTTGTGGATAAGTATAAACTGCCCACCAAGGTTCTTAAAACACCTATGTTAGTAAGTTCACCAGGAGCAGAGTATATGGCAAGCCAAGGATGTTTCAGATGCCATTGGCCATAGGTAGGCATGTTTTCCCCTCAGACTTGATAATCTTGGAGTCGCAAGGTTTGGATGTAATTTCGGGTATGGATTGGCTATCGATGTATGGAGGAAACATCGATTGCGCCAGTAAGACGATTTCGCTTACCACCCCAGAAGGAAGAAAGATTAAGTATGTATCCCGACATATGCCGAAGAGGACTTAGGTGAATTCCTTATCAGGAGTTGTACAGGAGGAAGTACCAGTGGTGAAGGATTACCCGGATGTATTTCCAGAAGAGTTGCCAGGCATGCCACCGGATAGAGACATTGAGTTTCTGATTGAACTTTTGCCAGGCACAGGACCAATATCTAAGAGACCGTACAGGATGCCCGCAAAAGATTTGGAGGAAATTAAGAAGCAGATTAAGGAGTTACTGGATAAAGGCTATATTCGCCCAATTTCGTCACCTTGGGGATCACCAGTACTTCTAGTGGAGAAGAAAGATGCATCGTTGAGGATGGTTGTTGATTATCGAGGATTGAACGAAGTGACCATCAAGAACAAGTACCCACTGCCGATGATCAATGATTTGTTTGACCGCTTACAAGGAGCTAAGGTATTTTCCAAGATCGATCTACGATCAGGATACCATCAGTTGAAGATTCGAGAGCAGGATATACCTAAGACGGGTTTTACCACCAGGTATGGGCTGTATGAGTATACCGTTATGTCATTTGGTCTGACTAACGCACCTGCCTATTTCATGAACCTAATGAACAAAGTGTTTATGAAGTTTTTGGATAAGTTCATCGTGGTGTTCATTGATGATATTTTGGTCTACTCAAAGAATGAAGAGGAGCATAAGGAGCATTTGCGTTTGGTACTTGAGAAACTCAGAGAACATCAGTTATACGCCAAATTCAGCAAGTGTGAGTTTTGGCTGAAGGAAGTTGGATTCCTCGGACATGTTATATCCGGAGAAGGAATAGCAGTAGACCCCGCCAAAGTTGACACAGTAACAAGTTGGGAATCACCCACGTCAGTTGGAGAGATCTGGAGTTTTCTTGGACTTGCAGGATACTACCGAAGGTTCATTGAGAATTTCTCAAAGATTGCAAAACCCATGACTGAGCTATTGAAGAAAGACACCAAATTCAATTGGACTGGGGAATGTGAAGCTAGTTTCCAAGAGCTGAAGAAACGTTTGGTTACATCACCAGTGTTGATTCTGCCAGACCAACGCAAGGATTATGAAGTTTATTGTGACGCTTCACGTCGAGGACTTGGAGCAGTGCTTATGCAGGAATGAAGAGTTGTTTCATATGCTTCACGACAACTTAAACCCCATGAGAAGAATTATGCCACGCATGATTTGGAATTAGCAGCCGTAGTGCATGCGTTGAAGACATGGAGACATTTTCTCATCGGAAACCCTTGTGAGGTGTACACGGATCACAAGAGTTTGAAGTACATTTTCACGCAAAAGGAGTTGAATCTCACGCAGAGGAGATGGTTGGAGCTCATTAAGGATTATGATATGAGATTGCATTATCACCCAGGGAAGGCTAACGTAGTAGCAGATGCGTTGAGCCGCAAGAGCCATGTCAACACACTCATGACCGGAGAGTTACCGAAAGTATTAGCCGAGGATCTTCGCGAGCTATGTTTGGAGATAGTTCCAAGAGGCTATTTAGCAACATTGGAGATTCAGTCTACTTTGATGGAAAAGATAAGAGAAGTTCAGAAGACAGACAAGGAAATTAACGATATAAAGAAAAGGATGAGCAAAGGAAAAGCCAAGGGATTTCATGAGGATGAGCACGATACCTTATGGTTTGAGGACCGCGTTTATGTGCCCAATGATCCGGAGATCAGGAGGTTGATCTTGTAAGAGGCCCATGATTCACCGTATTTGATTCACCCAGGAAATACCAAGATGTATTTGGATTTGAAGGATACTTTCTGGTGGACCGGAATGAAGAAGGATATTGCGGAGTATGTAGCAGTTTGTGATGTATGTCAGAGAGTGAAGGCAGAACATCAGAAGCCAGCAGGATTGCTACAGCCATTGCCTATACCCGAATGGAAGTGGGATAAACTAGGCATGGATTTTATCACGGGATTGCCCAGGACTTGTTCAGGCTATGACTCAATATGGGTTGTAGTCGATCGTTTGACGAAAGTAGCCCATTTCATTCCAGTGAAGACCACTTACACCAGTGCTAAGTTGGCAAAGATATACATGACCAGAATCGTATGTTTGCATGGAGTTCCGAGGACCATTGTATCAGATAGAGGAACCCAGTTTACCTCGAAGTTTTGGAATCAGTTACATGAAACTTTGGGAACCAGGCTAGAATTCAGTACAGCCTTTCACCCACAGACAGATGGACAGACCGAGAGAGTCAACCAGATTTTGGAAGACATGTTGAGAGCTTGTGCGCTAGATTATGGATCAAGTTGGGATGACAATTTGCCATATGCAGAGTTCTCTTACAACAACAGTTATCAAACCAGTTTGAAGATGGCCCCTTTCGAAGCTTTATACGGAAGGAGGTGTAGAACACCATTGTTATGGGACGAAGTTGGAGACCATCAGTTGTTTGGACCAGATTTGATTAAAGACTCTGAACAGAAAGTAAGGTTGATTCACGATAGGCTCAAGGTAGCCCAGTCCAGGCAGAAGAGTTATGCGGATTCTAAACGTAAGGAGACAGTTCACGAAGTCGGAGACAGAGTTTATCTTCGAGTATCACCACTTCGAGGAGTGAAGCGCTTTGGAGTTAAGGGAAAGTTAGCGCCACGTTTTATCGGACCATACAGAGTTTTGGAGCGTATGGGAGAAGTTGCTTACAAGCTGGAATTGCCTGAAGGATTCTCAGGAGTTCATGATGTATTTCACGTTTCCCAGTTGAAGAAGTGCCACGCAGAGATGGCTGAGATACCACTTAGAGATACAGTGCCACTAGAAGCGATTCAGTCTGAAAGTGATTTGACCTATGAGGAGAAACCAGTTAAGATTCTTGAGTATGCCAGCCAAGTCACCCGGAGCAAGGTTATCAAGTTCTACAAAGTTCAGTGGAGTCACCACACTGAGGATGAAGCCACCTGGGAGCGAGATGAAGATCTACGGAAGAACCACTCTCACCTATTTTCTAGCCAAACCGAATCTCGAGGGCGAGATTCATCTTAAGGGGGGTAGGTTTGTAACATCCCAAATTTTCAATTTGGAATGTTATACATTAGATCATCATTGCATAGCATATTTTATTGCATTTTGGCAAATCCTCGAAAAATCCTAAGCAACTCAAGGACCCTCGGAGAGAGTTGGGGATTTTCTTGACTTTCCTATTTGATTTTTATCAAATAAGGAAACAAGGATTTTGGTTTTAATTAATTTCTCCCCGAAAGATATTTCATATTAAAATAAATGAGAGGAGAAAATATGACTTCTCCAAAATAATTGAAATATTGGAGGCAAAATATTAAAATCAAATATTTGATTTTATTCGAATTTTATTTGCAATTTTGTTTGTATTAAAAAAAAATTGCACGTTTTCAAAACTGTATTTTGGGCCAAGAAAAATGTTCATCTTGTTCTAATTATTTTAATTAGACGGGGAAATTTTGTTTTAGCATTTTTTGATTTTTATTTATTGTTCTGCGATTTTTTTGATTCGGCGAATTATTTATTAAAAAAAACGCCGAGCGCCGACTGGGCCGAAGCCCAGCCACGCGGCCCAGCCAGCCCGCGCCTCGTCTCCCTCCTGGAGACCGAGACGGAGACGCCGCCGCCCGTGTCCCTCCCGGACTCGTCGTCGTCGCCGCCGCCTTGCCCCCTCCTCCACGGCACCCCCCTCCTTTTATACCCCGAGCCCCCCCCGTCGTTCTCCTTACCCCGCCGCCCCGACCCGCACCCGTCCCCGCCGCCAGGAGCCGCCCGCCCCGCCGCCCGAAGGAGGAGCCG
>NC_057814.1:232819738-232821110 GCF_018294505.1 Triticum aestivum | reverse complement strand
GCAAAAATCCTAAGTGTTGGCTTGTATAGCCTAACCTTTAGTCCCGGTTGGTGGCACCAACCGGGACCAATGCCCACCTTTAGTCCCGGTTGGTGCCACCAGCCGGGACCAAAGGTCAGTTTTCGGCAGCCCAAAGGGCGGGAAACACGGGCCTTTGGTCCCAGTTGGTGGCACCAACCAGGACTAAAGGGGGGCATTGGTCCCGGTTGATGCCACAAATCGATACCAACGCACACCATTCGTCCCAGTTGGTGCTACCAACCGGGACCAAAGGCCTTGTGCTGCCCGCGGCCAAAACGTTTAGTCTCGCCTCGCTAGTTGAGAGAGCTCGAGAGTGGTTTATAAGCGCTGCTGCGCCCACCCTCTCGAGCTCCTCTCAACTGCAGGCTTTCGGGCCTAATCTGTCACTCCTTGACTGTGGGCCTACTGGGCCTGCTGCGGGCCTGAATCCTGGCCCATGGTTGGGTCTCGAGTCGTATTCAAGCCGTGGTGGCCCAGTAGGTGGCATTTTTTTAAATTTTTTTCCAGTTTTTTGTTTTCTTTTTTTGCTTTATTTATTTTATTTTGTTTCTACTTACAGCAAAATACTTACTAGTTTTTCAGTGATTCTTTTTGCTTTTAGGTAATAAAAATTGTAAACTTTCTGTTAGTGCCATTAGTTTTCCAATTTGAATAGTTTAAATTGGATTTTTTTGAAATTTGTGTGAATCACTAGTTTTTGAATAACTTTACTATAAAAATAGATTTTTGAGTGATTCTTTTTCTTGCTATTCAATATTACTATGTTTTATCATTATATTCAATTTGGTAATTTTTAGGTTATTTGGAATGTCTGTTTTAATCAAAAACAGATTTTGTTATTTTAGTTTATTATTAAAGTTTCAAACAAAAAAATCTTTTTCCTATTAGAGTTTCATTAAAGTTTTCTAGTTCATTCTTTTAGTTCATTGTTTTTGCTATTAGAGTTTCATAAAAGTTTTCTAGTTCATTCTTTTTGCTATTAGTTCATTCTTTGAGCTAAATGACCCTGGAATTGAAAAGCACTTCAAATGAACTTTGAAGAGGTTGAAAGTTGGCATGGTATCATCATCTCACCCACATAGCATTTGCTAAAAAGTTGAGACGGTTACGGCAAAACTAGATGCACTTCGTCTACAAAATGGACAATCTCTTTCGAAGTATCAGGGTTTCAGACGAAAACTCATCTATTACAAAGGGATTTTATTTTTTGAACTTATTTGAACTCCAGACTTTTTGTGTGTTCAAAGTGCACCATTCAAAGCCACATCATCAATTTTCAACCCTTTCTGACTTCATTTGTTATTTTTCATGCATTTACTGATATTTTTGAGCTATATGACCCTGAAATTGA
>NC_057814.1:232806037-232819523 GCF_018294505.1 Triticum aestivum | reverse complement strand
GGGTTTCACACGAAAACTCATCTATTACAAAGGGATTTCATTTTTTGAACTTATTTCAACTCCAGACTTTGTGTGTGTTGAAAATGCACCATTCAAAGCCACATCATTAATTTTCAACCCTTTCTGACTTCATTTGTTATTTTTCATGCATTTACTGATATTTTTGAGCTATATGACCCTGAAATTGAAAAGCACTACAAATGAACTCTGAAAAGGTTGAAAGTTGGCATGGTATCATCATTTCACCCACATAGCATGTGCTAAAAAGTTGAGAGGGTTACGGCAAAAACTGGATGCACTTCATGTACAAAATGGACAATCTCTTTCGAAGTATCAGGGTTTCACACGAAAACTCATCTGTTACAAAGGGATTTATTTTTTTGAACTTATTTGAACTCCAGAATTTTTGTGTGTTCAAAATGAACCATTCATAGCTACGTAGCTACATCATCAATTTTCAACCCTTTTTGACCTCATCTGGTATTTTTCATGCATTTACTGATATTTTTGAGCTATATGACCTTGAAATTGAAAAGCACTACAAATGAACTCTGAAAAGGTTGAAAGTTGGCATCGTATCATCATTTCACCCACATAGCATGTGCTAAAAAGTTGAGAGGGTTACGGCAAAAATTGGATGCACTTCATGTACAAAACGGACAATCTCTTTCGAAGTATCAGTGTTTCATACGGAAACTCATCTGTTACGAAAGGCATTTCATTTCTTCACATGTAACCGCAGTGATATTCTAGATCAAAGGCATCGTCATAATAGTTGTGGAGAGAAATTCTTCACTTTTTCTTTGCTTGTGTCCTTTGCTTATTGCGCCATAACCATGGATATTCTTCGTCGTTTAACAAGGTGCTTGGGTCAGCCTAGACTTTCAAGGGAGGAATTTCATGAAACTTTTCATAATCTTCAGACATGTATGTCTTTCCCTCCAATCCCATGATGTCTCTTTTTCCTGAAAGAACTATGTGGCGCTTTGGCTCATCGTATGATGTATTTGCTTCGTTATGTTTTCTTTTTCTCGGTTTGGTAGACATGTCCTTCACATAGAAATCCTGCGCCACATCATTGGCTAGGACGAATGGTTCGTCTGTGTACCCAAGATTGTTCAGATCCACTGTTGTCATTCCGTACTGTGGGTCTACCTGTACCCTGCCTCCTGACAGATTGACCCATTTGCACTGAAACAAAGGGACCTTAAAATCATGTCCGTAGTCAAGTTCCCATATGTCCACTATGTGACCATAATATGGGTCCTTTCCCCTCTTGGTTGCTGCATCAAACCGGACACCACTGTTTTGGTTGGTGCTCTTTTGATCTTGGGCGATCATGTAAAATGTATTCCCATTTATCTCGTACCCTTTGTAAGTCAATACAGTCAAGGATGGTCCCCTGGCCAACGAGTAAAGCTCATCAGAAACAATATTTTCACCCCTGAGATGTGTTTGCAACCAACTGCCGAAATTCCTGATGTGTTCACATGAAATCCAGTCGTCACAGTGCTTCGAGTGTTTGGAGCGCAGAATGTTCTTATGCTCATCGACATACGGGGTCACCAAGGTAGAATTCTGTAGAACTGTGTAGTGTGCTTGAGACCAAGAATGCCCGTCCCTACATATTATTGAGTCCCCTCCTAGCATGCCTTTTCCAGTCAGTTTCCCCTCATACCGCGATTGAGGGAGACCAATCTTCTTAAGGTCAGGAATGAAGTCAATACAAAACCCAATGACATCCTCTATTTGATGGCCCATGGAGATGCTTCCTTCCGGCCTAGCGCGGTTTCGGACATATTTCTTTAGGACTCCCATGAACCTCTCAAAGGGGAACAAATTGTGCAGAAATACAGGGCCCAGAATGACAATCTCGTCGACTAGATGAACTAGGACGTGCGTCATGATATTGAAGAAGGATGGTGGGAACACTAGCTCGAAACTGACAAGACATTGCGCCACATCACTCCTTAACCTTGGTAGGATTTCTGGATCGATCACCTTCATGAGACTTTAGGTTCTGGAACTTTTTCTCTGGCCTATTTATTATTCCCTTTATTTTCAACGAGAAGCCAGACGGGACCTTCATACTGAGCAGCCATTCAAAGAAGATTTCCTTCTCTTCTTTGGTAAGAGCATAGCTGGGAGGACCTTCACACTGCTTTGGAGGCATGCCGTCCTTTTCGTGCACACGTTGCTGGTCCTCCCGTGCCTCCGGTGTATCTTTTGTCTTCCCATACACGCCCAAGAAGCCTAGCAGGTTCATGCAAAGATTCTTCGTCACATGCATCACGTCAATTGAAGAGCGGACCTCTTGGTCTTTCCAGTAGGGTAGGTCCCAAAATATAGATTTTTTTCTTCCACATGGGTGCGCGTCCCACGGCGTCATTCGGAACAGATAGTCCGCTGGGACCCTTTCCAAAGATTAGTTGTAAATCATTTACCATAGCAAGTACGTGATCACCGGTACGGATGGCGGGCTTCTTTCGATGATCTGCCTCGCCTTTGAAATGCTTGCCTTTCTTTCGACATTGATGGTTGGTCGGAAGAAATCGACGATGCCCCAGTTACACATTCTTCCTGCATTTGTCCAGGTATATACTTTCGGTGTCATCTAAACAGTGTGTGCATGTGTGCTATCCCTTGTTTGTCTGTCTTGATAGGTTACTCAGAGCAGGCCAATCATTGATGGTTACAAACAGCAACGCATGAGGGTCAAATTCCCGTTGTTTGTGCTCATCCCACACACGTACACCGTTTCCATTCCATAGCTGTAAAAGTTCTGCAACTAATGGCCTTAAGTACACATCAATGTCGTTGTTGGGTTGCTTAGGGCTTTGGATGAGAACTGGCATCATAATGAACTTCCGCTTCATGCACAGCTAAGGAGGAAGGTTATAGATACATAGAGTCACGGGCCAGGTGCTGTGATTGCTGCTCCGCTCCCCAAAAGGATTAATGCCATCCGCGCTTAAACCAAACCATACGTTCCTTGCGTCACCTGCAAACTCCTCCCAGTACTTTCTCTTGATTTTTCTCCGCTGCGAACCGTCAGCGGGTGCTCTCAACTTCCCGTCTTTCTTACGGTCCTCTCTGTGCCATCGCATCAACTTGGCATGTTGTTTGTTTCTGAACAGATGTTTCAACCGTGGTATTATAGGAGCATACCACATCACCTTGGCAGGAACCCTCTTCCTGGGGCGCTCGCCATCAACATCACCAGGGTCATCTCGTCTGATCTTATACCGCAATGCACCACATACCGGGCATGCGTTCAAATCCTCGTACGCACCGCGGTAGAGGATGCAGTCATTAGGGCATGCATGTATCTTCTGCACCTCCAATCCTAGAGGGCATACAACCTTCTTTGTTGCGTACGTACTGTCGGTCAATTCGTTATCCTTTGCAAGCTTCTTCTTCTTCAATATTTTCATTAGCTTCTCAAATCCTTTGTCAGGTACACCATTCTCTGCCTTCCACTGCAGCGATTCTAGTACGGTACCGAGCTTTGTGTTGCCATCTTCGCAATTGGGGTACAACCCTTTTTTGTGATCCTCTAACATGCGTCGAACTTCAGCTTCTCCTTTTCATTTTCGCACTGTCTCTTTGCATCAACAATGACCCGGCAAAGATCATCATCGGGCACATTGTCTGGTTCCTCTTGATCTTCAGCTTCCCCCGTTGCAGCATCACCGTATTCAGGGGCACATAGTTGTCATCATCCTCTTCTTCTTCGTTGTCTTCCATCATAACCCCTCTTTCTCCGTGCTTGGTCCAAACATTATAGTGTGGCATGAAACCCTTATAAAGCAGGTGGGTGTGAAGGGTTTTTGAGTCAGAGTAAGACCTCATATTCCCACAGCTAGGGCATGGACAACACATAAAACCATTCTGCTTGTCTGCCTCAGCCACCGCGAGAAAATTATGCACGCCCTCAATGTACTCGGAGGTGCGTCTGTTACCGTACATCCATTGCCGGTTCATCTGCGTGCATTATATATAATTAAGTGTGTCAAAAACCATTACAGAACATCATGAATAGTTAAGTGACCAAATCAATAGAAGTTCATCATCACATTAAAACCAAAGTATATACATAGTTCTCATTGAACAACATATAGCTCTCAGAGCATCTAATTAAACCATACATTGAAACTATCAAAAACATTTCAATGCAACAACAAATGCGATCATAATCGCAACCAAGGTAACAATCGATCCAACGGCGTAATGATACCAAGCCTCGGTATGAATGGCATATTTTCTAATCTTTCTAATCTTCAAGCACATTGCATCCATCTTGATCTTGTGATCATCGACGACATCTGCAACATGCAACTCCAATATCATCTTCTCCTCCTTAATTTTTTTATTTTTCCTTCAAGTAATTGTTTTCTTCTTCAACTAAATTTAACCTCTCGACAATAGGGTCGGTTGGAATTTCCGGTTCACATACCTCCTAGATAAAAAAAATGTCACGTTGGTCGGCATAATTGTCATAAACAATAAATGAACCAAATAGTTATAAAAGATAATATATACCACATCCGAATCATAGACAGTACGAGGGCCGACGGAGGCGGATACCAAAACCATCACACGATATAATAACAAACAATAATAAAAGTAAGAAAATTACACAAGTATCTATCTAAATCATACAAGTTAGAAATTTTTTATTTTAGAAAGAAGATAAGATCAAGAGGCTCACCACAGTGGTGCCGGCGACGAGATCGGCACGAGCGATCAACGGCGGTGAGGATGAGGACGGGACAGGATGGACCGCCAAACCTAGACAAATCTCGAGGAAAATGGAGCTTGGACAAGGAGCTTCGAGAGGAGAAAGCTTAAGTGTGGCTCGGGCATTTCATCGAACACCTCATGTCCATAGGAGGTGAGCTAGAGCACCACAAAGCTCTCCAACGGCCGGCCAGAAAAACAGAGCAGTGCAGTGCTCTGCCTGCGGGCGAGGGGGTATATATAGGCATCTCATTGGTCCCAGTTCGTGGCTGGAACCGGGACTAAAGGACCCCCTTTGGTCCCGGTTCCAGCCACGAACCGGGACCAATGGTTGTGGGCCAGGAGCGAGGCCCATTGTTCCTGGTCCATGTCTGGAACCGGGACCAATGCCCCACGAGGCCCGGCCGGCCCCCTGGCCTCACAAACCGGGACCTTTGCCCCCATGGGTCCCCGGTTCGTGACTGAACCGGGACTAATGGGCCGACCCGGCCTGGACCAAAGCCCTGTTTTCTACTAGTGTCAATTCACTAGCAATTGGTTCATCATAATTGGATATTTTGAAAAGATTAGCAAGTAGATGAGGATCCATATCAATAGTTTTTTAGCAAGCAAAGATGCAAGCAAATAGAAGCCACATGGCACACAAGCAAAGATAGCAAATGAATCAAGGCAAACGGAAAAGAAGGCATATAAAAAGGCAAATATTTTTGTGTTTTTCTGAAAATGTTTTAGAAGTGGGGAAGATGAAAACAAGAGGCAAATGGCAAACAAAGTAAATTGCAAGGAGATGAGATTTGTGATTGGGTACCTGATAGATCTGGACTTTATCCTCCTCGGCAATGGCGCCAGGAATTCTTCCTCATGGCTACTATCTGCGTTGGTATTTCCCCGAAGAGGAGAGGATGATGCAACACAGCCACGGTCAGTATTTCCCTTAGTTATGAAACTGATGTATCAATCCAGTAGGAGGATCCACCAAACTATGTAAATAGTACCTTCACACAAATAACAAAAACTTGCAACCCACATGTAAGAGGGGTTGTCAATCCCTCCTCGGTAATGAGATAGATTAAATTGTATGAGATTGGATAAATAGATCTAGAAAAACACAAAATAAAATAAATAAAGAAAAAGTGCAGCAAGGTATTTTTGGATTTTTGGATTAATAAATCTGAAAATAATATGATAGGAAATAGACCCGGGGCCCATAGATTTCACGAGAGGCTTCTCTCAAGAAAATAGGATACAGTGGGTAAACGAATTACTGTTGGGCAATTGATTGAAAAGCAAATAATTATGATGATATCCAAGGCAATGATCATGTATATAGGTATCACGTCCAAGATTAGTAGACTAACTTCTGCCTGCATCTAATATTACTCCACACATCGACCGCTATCGAGCATGCATCTAGTGTATTAAGTTCATGTTAAAACGGAGTAATGCAATAAGAATGATGACGTGATGTAGACAAGATCTATTCATGTAGGAATATACCCCATCTTTTTATCCTTAATGGCAACAATATATGTGTGTCATGTCTCTTTCTGTCACTGAGATTGAGCACCGCAAGATCGAACCCATCACAAAGCACCTCTTCCTATGGCAAGAAAAATCAATCTAGCTGGCCAGACCAAACCATAGTTTCGGAGAAAAAATACGAGGCTTTAACAATCATGCATCAGAGAGTTCATCAAGTGCGCAAATCATATTCATGGATAGAACTGATCATAAACTCACAATTCATTGGATCCACACAAACACACCGCAAAAAAGAGTTACATCAAATAGATCTCCAAGAACATCGAGGAGAACATTGTACTGAAGATCAAAAAGAGAGAAGAAGCCATCTAGCTACTGCCTACGGACTCGTAGGTCTGTGGTAAACTACTCACACATCATCGGAGGGGCAAGGGTGTTGATGAAGAACCCCTCTGTGATCATTGACCCCTCGGAAAAGGCCTCTAGATTGGATATCATGGTTCTCGAACTTGCGGCGGTGGAAACTCTAATCTCTCTACTCCCCTAGGGTTTTGGGGATTCTAGAGTATTTATAGAGCTGATAGTTGATGGACAAGCCTCCCGTGGGCCCCACTACCCACCAGGGCATGCGAGGGGCCTCTAGCGCACCCTCGTCCCTAGCGAGCCCCATGGGCATCCCCTGATACGTCTCCAATGTATCTATAATTTTTGATTGTTCCATGTTGTTATATTATCATTCTTGGATGTTTTACAATCATTTTATAGTCATTTTATATCATTTTTTGTTACTAACCTATTGACATAGTGCCAAGTGCCAGTTGCTGTTTTCTGCATGTTTTTTACATCGTAGGAAATCAATACCAAACGGAGTCCAAACGCAGCGAAACTTTTTGTGGATTTTTTTGGACCAGAAGACATCGAGTGGGCCGGAAAAGCACCCGAGGGTGCTCCGAGGGGAGCACAACCCACCAGGGTGTGCCTGGGGGCCCAGGCCGCCCAGGTGGGTTGTGCCCACCTCGGGTGCCCCCTGAACTGCCTCTTTGCTCTATAAATACCCCAATATTCCAGAAACCCTAGGGGAGTCGACGAAAATCCAACCGCCGCAGAGTCCAGAACCACCAGATCCAATCTAGACACCATCATGGAGGGGTGCATCATGTCCATTGGTGCCTCTCCGATGATGCGTGAGTAGTTCTTTGTAGACCTACGGGGCCGTAGTTAGTAGCTAGATGGCTTCCTCTCTCTCGTTTGATTCTCAATACAATGGTCTCTTGGAGATCCATATGATGTAACTCTTTTTGCGGTGTGTTTGTTGGGATCCGATGAACTTTGAGTTTATGATCAGATCTATCTTTTTATCCATGAAAGTTATTTGAGTCTTCTTTGATCTCTTATATGCATGATTACTTATAGCCTCGTATTTCTTCTCCGATATTTGATTCTTTTTGGCCAATTTGATCTATTTATCTTGCAATGGGAAGAGGTGCTTTGTAGTGGGTTCGATCTTACAGTCCTTGATCCCAGTGACAGAAGGGGAACCGACACGTATGTATCGTTGCTACTAAGGATAAAACGATGGGGTCTATTTCTACATAAATAGATCTTGTCTACATCATGTCATCGTTCTTATTGCATGACTCCGTTTTTTCATGAACTTAATACACTAGATGCATGCTGGATAGCGGTCGATGTGTGGAGTAATAGTAGTAGATGCAGGCAGGAGTCGGTCTACTAATCTTGGACATGATGCCTATATAATGATAATTGCCTGGATATCGTCATGATTATTTGAAGTTCTATTAATTGCCCAACAGTAATTTGTTCACCCACCGTTTGTTTTTTTCTCGAGAGAAGCCACTAGTGAAACCTACGACCCCCGGGTCTCTTCTTTATTATATTTGCCTTTGTGATCTATTTTCCTTTGCTTTTATTTTCAGATCTATTAGACCAAAAATACAAAAATACCTTGCTGCACTTTATTTTATTTGGTGTCCGATCTATCAATATTTACAACTCTCTCACGTCCGTTTGCCTATTTGTGGCGTCGTTGCCCGAAAGGGATTGACAACCCCTTTAACACGTCGGGTTGCGAGTACTTGTTATTTGTATGCAGGTGCCGTTCACGTAGTGTTGCGTGATTCTCCTACTGGTTCGATAACCTTGGTATCAACTGAGGGAAATACCTACCATTGCTGTGCTGCATCATCCCTTCCTCTTTGGGGAAATACCGACGTAGTTCTAGCAGACATCATCCCCTCGTGCACTTCCTTGGCTCCCAAGGTGTCTTCTGGCCAGAAAAAAATCTCCAAAAAGTTTCGTGGCATTTGGACTTCGTTTGGTATTGATATTCTATGTAGTAAAAAACAAGCAAAAAACAGCAACTGGCACTGGGCACTATGTCAATATGTTAGTCCCAGAAAATGATATAAAGTTGCTGTAAAATAGATATAAAACATCCAAGATTGATAATATAACAGCATGGAACAATAAAAAATTATAGACACGTTGGAGACGTATCATGGGACGCTTAGGTGCCGCCATCGCAACACTTCTACATCGGACCGGACGGCTACTACGGATGGTGATTACCAAGCAAGGCCAAAAACCTAAGCTTGGGGGAGTACGTATCTCCACCGACATTACATTCATGTTCACACACTCCACCGCTTCCGTTTGATGACTTGAGCATTCATTGTCTATTGCTTTGCATGATCATATAGCTGACATAGTAGTTGTGGCTCAGCCACCGTTCATCATATTTCATACATGTTACGCTAGATCATTGCACATCCTGGTACATGCCAGAGGCTTTTATTTCTTTTGAGTTGTAAGTAAATAGAAGTGTGATGATCATCATTATTTATTTTTAGAGCAGTGCCCCAGTGAGGAAAGGATGATGGAGACTATGATTCCCCCACAAGTCGGGATGAGACTCCGGACGAAAAAAAGGAGGCCATAAAAAAAAGAGAAAGGCCCAAAAAAATGAGAGAAAAAGAGAGAAGGGGCAATGCTACTATCCTTTACCACTGGGGCATTGTTCTCTCTCATTGAAAAATTCCCACTAGTATAAATAAACAAAGAGAGAAGGGGCATTGTTAGTATCCTTTACCACACTTGTGCTTCAAAGTAGCACCATGTTTTTCATATGGAGAGTCTCCTATGTTGTCAGTTTCATATATATACTAGTGGGAATTTTTCATTATAGGATTAGATGCACACCCACTTAGTTTTCTTATTGAGCTTTCATACACTTATAGCTCTTAGTGCATCCGTTGCATGGCAATCCCTACTCCTCGCATTGATATCGATTGATGGGCATCTCCATAGCCCGTTGGTTAGCCGCATCGGTGTGAGACTTTCTTACTTTTTTGCCTTCTTTATGTTTACCCCTATCATCATACTCTATTCCACCCGTAGTGCTATATCCATGGCTTGCGCTCATGTATTGTGTGAGGGTTGAAAAAGCTGAAGCGCGTTAAAAAGTATGAACCAATTGCTCGGCTTGTCATCGGGGTTGTGCATGATAATACTTTGTGTTAAGAAGACAGAACATGACAAGACTATATGATTGTTTGTTGGGATGCCAGAGTATTGAAGTCTTTATGTCAAATTATAGACTATTGCTTTGAATCACTTATGTCTTAATATTCATGCAATGATTAGATATATGGTCAAGTTTATGCTAGGTAGCATTCCGCATCAAAAATTATCTTTTTTATCATTTACCTGCTCGAGGACGAGCAGAAATTATGCTTGGGGATGCTTATACGTCTCCGTCGTATCTATAATTTTTGATTGTTTCATGCCAATATTATACCACTTTCACATACTTTTGGCAACTTTTTATATGATTTATTGGACTAACCTATTGATCCAGTGCCCAGTGCCAGTTCCTGTTTTCTGCATGTTTTTGTATCGCAGAGTATCCATATCAAACGAAGTCCAAATGCAATAAAATTTCACGGAGAATTATTTTGGAATATATGTGATTTTTGAGAGTTGGAATCACCGCAAACGGAGGCCCACACAGCCCACAAGACACCAGGGCGCGCCAGAGGCCCCTGGTGCGCGGTGGTGGGTTGTGCCCTCCTCTAACGTCGGTTGGAGCTCTACTTCGAGTGCAAGGAAGCTTATATCCAGAAAAAAATCGTGCTAAAATCTCAGCGCAATCGGAGTTACGGATCTCCGGGAATATAAGAAACGGTTTTCGGCCAGATCTGGGAAGGCGAAACAAAAGAGAACAGAGAGGGAGATCCAATCTCGAAGGGGATCCCGCCCCTCCGGCGCCATGGAGACCAAGGACCAGAGGGGGAACTCTCCTCCCATCTAGGGGGAAGGCCAAGGAAGAAGAAGAAGAAGGAGGGGGGCTCTCTCCCCCTCGCTTCCGGTGGCGCTGGAGTGCCACCGGGGGCAACGATCGGGATGGCGATCTACATCAACAATCATGCTACCGTCAACACCAACTCTCTCCCCCTCTATGCAGCAGTGTAACACCTCTTCCCCCCGCTGTAATCTCTACTTAAACTGAAGGAAATATGCCCTAGAGGCAATAATAAAGTTATTATTTATTTCCTTATATCATGATAAATGTTTATTATTCATGCTAGAATTGTATTAACCGGAAACATGATACATGTGTGAATACATAGACAAACAGAGTGTCACTAGTATGCCTCTACTTGACTAGCTCGTTGATCAAAGATGGTTATGCTTCCTAGCCATAGACATGAGTTGTCATTTGATTAACGGGATCACACCATTTGGAGAATGATGTGATTGACTTGACCCATTCCGTTAGCTTAGCACTTGATCGTTTAGTATGTTGCTATTGCTTTCTTCATGACTTATACATGTTCCCATGACTATGAGATTATGCAACTCCCGTTTACCGGAGGAACACTTTGTGTACTACCAAACGTCACAACGTAACTGGGGGATTATAAAGGTGCTCTACAGGTGTCTCCGAAGGTACTTGTTGAGTTGGCGTATTTCAAGATTAGGATTTGCCACTCCGATTGTCGGAGAGGTATCTCTGGGCCCACTCGGTAATACACATCACTATAAGCCTTGCAAGCACTGTAACTAATGAGTTAGTTGCGGGATGATGTATAATCGAACGAGTAAAGAGACTTGCCGGTAACGAGATTGAACTAGGTATTGAGATACCGACGATTGAACCTCGGGCAAGTAACATACCGATGACAAAGGGAACAACGTATGTTGTTATGCGGTTTGACCGATAAAGATCTTCGTAGAATATGTGGGAGCCAATATGAGGATCCAGGTTCCGCTATTGGTTATTGACCGGAGACGTGTCTCGGTCATGTCTACATAGTTCTCGAACCTGTAGGGTCCGCACGCTTAAAGTTCGATGACAATCGGTATCATGAGTTTTAGTGTTTCGATGTACCGAAGGTAGTTTGGAGTCCCGGATATGATCACGGACATGACGAGGAGTCTTGAAATGATCGAGACGTAAAGATCGATATATTGGACGACTATGTTTGGACACCGGAAGGGTTCCGGGAGGTTTCGGGCATATACCGGAGTACGAGGGGGTTACCGGAACCCCCCGGGGAGTTAATTGGGCCTCATGGGCCTTAGTGGGAGAAGAGGAGGGGCGTCCAGGGCAGCCACGCGCCCCCTCCCCCTCTAGTACGAATTGGACAAGTAGGGGGGCGGTGCCCCCCTTTTTCCTTCTCTTCCTCTCTCCCTTCCTTCCCTTCTCCTACTCCTACTTGGAAGGGGGGAATCCTACTCCCGGTGGGAGGGCGCGCCTAGGGAGGCCGGCCTCCTCCCCCTCCTCCGCTCCTTTATATACGGGGAGGGGGGCACCCCTTGGAGACACAACAATTGATCATTGATCTCTTAGCCATGTGCGGTGCCCCCCTCCATCATAATCCACCTTGATAATATCGTAGTGGTGGTTAGGCGAAGCCCTGCGTCGGTAGCATCATCATCACCGTCATCACGCCGTCGTGCTGACGAAACTCTCCGGTGAAGCTCTGCTGGATCGGAGCTCGCGGGACGTCATCGAGTTGAACATGTGCTGAACTCGGAGGTGCCGTGCGTTTAGTTCTTGGATCGGTCGGATCGTGAAGACGTACGACTACATCAACCGTGTTGTGCTAACCCTTCTGCTTTCGGTCTACGAGAGTACGTGGACACACTCTCCCCTCTCGTTGCTATGCATCACCATGATCCTGTGTGTGCGTAGGAAATATTTTGAAATTACTACGTTCCCCAACATAAACATGGTGCTCAACTCCATATATTATTTCTCAATGATCTATGGTTATCCTATGATGTTTGAGTAGATCTGTTTTGTCCTATGGGTTAATCTTGATCTTGGTTGGTATGATTGTATATTTTATTTGTGGTGTTGTCCTACGGTGCCCTCCGTCTCACGCAAACATAAGGGGCCCTCGCTGTAGGGTGTTGCAATATGTTCATGGTTCGCTTACGGTGGGTGGCAAGAGTGACAGAAACTTAAACCCGGGTAGGTGGGCTATGATGTATGGGATTAAAGAGGACTTGATACTTAATGCTATGGTTGGGTTTCACAACCTTAATGATCTTTAGTAGTTGCGGATGCTTGCTAGAGTTCCAATCATAAGTGCATATGATCCAAGTAGAGAAAGTATGTTAGCTCATGCCTCTCCCTCATCTAAAATTACAAGAATGATTACTGGTACTTGTTATTGATTGCCTAGGGACAAATAACTTTCTTATTGACGAAAGCTATCCACTTTTATTACCTTGCAATTTATTTGTAGTTTTATTCTCGCAAAGTACTCGTAGTTTTATCCTTGCAAAATAGTTTCATACTTGTTTCCGGTAAAGCAAACATCAAGTGTGCGTAGAGTTGTATCGGTGGTCGATAGAACTTGAGGGAATATTTGTTCTACCTTTAGCTCCTCGTTGGGTTCGACACTCTTACTTATCGAAAGAGGCTACAATTGATACCCTATACTTGTGGATTATCAAGTATTAAAAGAAAACCCAAAAATATTTCTCATTTCTTCTTTTCCTTGTTGGGAGCTTTCTCGTGTAAATAGTTTTTCTCGTTCTTGTTTTATATCTTTAATTTGTTTCCCTTCAAGAAAAACTAAAAACTCCAAAAACATTTTAGTGTGTTTCTCTGAAATTATTTTGTTTTTGTTGAGACGTACCAAGGGGAAGACCACGATGAAAATGTTGACTGGCTCTCACGTGCACCACTATTTTGTCTTCTCCTTTGTCGGGGAACGACACCTATGGGATC
>NC_057814.1:232792763-232805755 GCF_018294505.1 Triticum aestivum | reverse complement strand
CGATGCGTAATACCCTAGTCCTGCTTTGGTGTATATTTGGTGTTCTTGAGCTCTAGAACTAGCTGCGGTGCATGGCCAGTCCAAAAAGTCCGAATCCTTCCTCAGTATGCCTCGGGCCTCCTTTTATAGTCAAAAGGGGTTGTCACAGTAGCACACAGGAGGTGGAAAATATGTATAGTGTATAAGTCTGTCGCCCGGCACCGTAGGACAAACGCATTTACTGCGCTGCCGACGTGCCCTCTTGCTTTATTGGGGACGACAAGGGAAGCTCGTCCCGTCGGTCGCCGCCTCGCCTCGCTCCAACGTGCGTCCACGCTGGCTGGCTGCTGAGCTGGTGCGATGGCAGGGTCTTCAGGAAGATCTGCATGCCACCACGTAGGTGCTTGGCTAGTTGGCCTAGAAGCTGCATGCTGCCACGCAGGCGCACGCCTAGTTGGTGAGCTGATCGCCGTGTTGGAACGGCTACGGGGCGACGGAGCCTTGGTAGGTGTGGGCCTGGCTGCGGCCCTGCAGATGCCCCCCGGCAAGGGTCTTGTCGAGATCCCAACAAGGGTCTTGCCGGGGGCCTTCGTCTTCTGGTTCTCATCTAGTCTTGCAGGCCTTTGGTCTTCACAAAGATCTGCATGCCACTGATACGTCTCCAACGTATCTATAATTTTTGATTGCTCCATGCTATATTATCTTCTGTTTTGGACATTATTGGGCTTTATTATTCACTTTTATATTATTTTTGGGACTAACCTATTAACCGGAGGCCCAGCCCAGAATTGCTGTTTTTTGCCTATTTCAGAGTTTCGCAGAAAAAGAATATCAAACGGAGTCCAAACGAAATGAAACCTTCGGGAACGTGATTTTTGGAACGAACATGATCCAGAGGACTTGGACCCTACGTCAAGAAAGCCACCAGGAAGCCACGAGGTAGGGGGCGCGCCTACCCCCCGGGAGCGCCCTCCACCCTCGTGGGCCCCACGTTGCTCCACCGACGTACTCCTTCGTCCTATATATACCTACGTACCCCCAAACGATCAGATACAGAGCCAAAAACCTAATTCCACCGCCGCAACCTTCTGTACCCGTGAGATCCCATCTTGGGGCCTACTCCGGAGCTCCGCCGGAGGGGGCATCGATCACGGAGGGCTTCTACATCAACACCATAGCCTCTCCGATGAAGTGTGAGTAGTTTACCTCAGACCTTCGGGTCCATAGTTATTAGCTAGATGGCTTCTTCTCTCTTTTTGGATCTCAATACAATGTTCTCCCCTCTCTTGTGGAGATCTATTCGATGTAATCTTCTTTTGCGGTGTGTTTGTTGAGACCGATGAATTGTGGGTTTATGATCAAGTTTATCTATGAACAATATTTGAATTTTCTGAATTCTTTTATGTATGATTGGTTATCTTTGCAAGTCTCTTCGAATTATCAGTTTGGTTTGGCCTACTAGATTGATCTTTCTTGCAATGGGAGAAGTGCTTAGCTTTGGGTTCAATCTTGTGGTGTCCTTTCCCAGTGACAGTAGGGGCAGCAAGGCACATATTGTATTGTTGCCATCGAGGATAACAAGATGGGGTTTTTATCATATTGCATGAATTTATCCCTCTACATCATGTCATCTTGCTTAAAGCGTTACTCTGTTCTTATGAACTTAATACTCTAGATGCATGCTGGATAGCGGTCGATGTGTGGAGTAATAGTAGTAGATGCAGGCAGGAGTCGGTTTACTTGTCTCGGACGTGATGCCTATATACATGATCATACCTAGATATTCTCATAACTATGCTCAATTCTATCAATTGCTCAACAGTAATTTGTTCACCCACCGTAAAGTACTTATGCTTTTGAGAGAAGCCACTAGTGAAACCTATGGCCCCCGGATCTATTTTCCATCATATTAATCTCCCGACAACAAGCTATTTCTGGCGCCGTTTTTATTTTGTTTACTTTACTCTGCATCTTTATCACAAAAATACCAAAAATATTATCCTATCATATCTATCAGATCTCACTCTCGTAAGTGACCGTGTAGGGATTGACAACCCCTTATCGCATTGGTTGCGAGGATTTATTTGTTTGTGTAGGTGCGAGGGACTTGCGTGTAGCCACCTACTGGATTGATACCTTGGTTCTCAAAAACTGAGGGGAATACTTACGCTACTTTGCTGCATCACCCTTTCCTCTTCAAGGGAAAACCAACGCAGTGCTCAAGAGGTAGCAAGAAGGATTTCTGGTGCCGTTGCCGGGGAGGTCTACGCAAAAGTCAACATACCAAGTACCCATCACAAACCCTAATCTCCCGCATTACATTATTTGCCTTTTCCCTCTCGTTTTCCTCTCCCCCAGTTCACCCTTGCCGTTTTATTCGCCCTTTTTCCGTTCGTCTTTTCGTTTGCCTTGATGTCTTTCTTGGCTCGTTTGCTCGCTTGGTTGAAATAGTTGAGTATTTATTCCTAAACAGAGAAGCTAAGCTCTATGGATTCTCATCCGCTTGCTAATCTTTTTAAGAGATCCAATTATGATGAACCAATTGCTAGTGAGTTTTGTGCACTAGATTATCTTTATGAAGTTTTGCTTGAAATTTGTGAATCTGAAAATTGTGATGAAGAAATTTATGAAGAGATTCACGATAGCTCCTTGAATAAAAAGCATGATTGCAATAATTTTATTATAAATTCTCTTGATGTCAATTGTGCTAATATTATGCAAAACCCTAAGCTTGGGGATGCTAGTTTTCTATGTCTACTACTTGTTGCAATGATCATGATTGGGGTGATAGTTCTTCTTATAATCTTGAAAATTTATTGAAGCCCCATGATGAATATAAGATTGACAATAGTGTTTGCAATAATATTGAAAGTGGGTTTGGAAGAGTGTCAACTTTAGATCCCATATATTTGGATAATATTCAGTCTTATGAAATTTTTGATAAAAGTGGGTTTGGAGAGGTCATGACTTTAGTTAATGTTAATCCCACTATCTTGGAAGAGTGTCAACTTTGCATGCATGTGGATCATGTTGAGAATATGTTTTGTGATAGCTATATTGTTGAATTTTCTTATGATCCTACATGTAATCATTATGAGCGAGTAAAATATGGTTGTAGAAATTTTCATGTTACTAAGTTACCTCTCTTTATGTTGAGATTGCTATTGTTTCTTTCCGCTTCCTTGCATATGCTAGTTTTTGCTTGCCTCGATAATTTGTTTGCCTATAAAATGCCTATGCATAGGAAGTATGTTAGACTTAGATGTGTTTGTCACGTGTTTTATGATGCTCTCTTTGTGCTTCAATTCTTGTCTTTCTTGTGAGCATCATTAAAATTATCAATGCCTAGCTAAAAGGCTTTAAAGAAAAGCACTTGTTGGGAGACAACCCAACATTTATCCTTGCTGTTTAGCAATAAATCTTTGATCTAGCCTCTGGTTATATGTGTTTTTATGTTTTAATTAGTGTTTGTGCCAAGTTAAACCTATAGGATCTTCTTGGATGATAGTTATTTGATCTTGCTGAAAATTCCAGAAACTTTCTGTTCACGAAAATAATTGTTAAAAAACACCAGAACGTGATAAAATATTGATTCCAATTTCTGCTGATCAATAAACAAATTGTCTAGGTCGTCCTATTTTGGATGTTTTTTGGAGTTCCAGAAGTTTGCGTTAGTTACAGATTACTACAGACTGTTCTGTTTTTGACAGATTCTGTTTTTCGTGTGTTGTTTGCTTATTTTGATGAATCTATGGCTAGTAAAATAATTTATAAACCATAGAGAAGTTGGAATGCAGTAGGTTTAACACCAATATAAATAAATAATGAGTTCATTACAGTACCTTGAAGTGGTCTTTTGTTTTCTTTCGCTAACAGAGCTCACGAGATTTTCTGCTAAGTTTTGTGTTGTGAAGTTTTCAAGTTTTGGGTGAAAGATTTAATGGATTATGGAACAAGGAGTGGCAAGAGCCTAAGATTGGGGATGCCCATGACACCCCCAAGATAATCTAAGGACACCAAAAAGCTAAAGCTTGGGGATGCCCCGGAAGGCATCCCCTCTTTCGTCTACTTCCATCGGTAACTTTACTTGGAGCTATATTTTTATTCACCACATGATATGTGTTTTGCTTGGAGTGTCTTGTATGATTTGAGTCTTGGCTTTTTAGTTTACCACAATCAACCTTTCTGTACACATCTTTTGAGAGAGACACACATGATTCGGAAATTATTAGAATACTCTATGTGCTTCACTTATATCTTTTGAGTTATATACTTTTTGCTCTAGTGCTTCACTTATATCTTTTAGAGCGCGGTGGTGATTTTGTTTTATAGAAACTATTTTTCTCTCATGCTTCACTTAGATTATTTTGAGAGTCCTACAAAACAGCATGGTAGTTTGCTTTAACAATAATAGGCATACAAGATTAGTAAAAGAAAAATTCTTATGAGTGTGTTGAATACTATGAGAAGTTTGATGCTTGATAATTGTTTTGAGATATGAAGATGGTGATATTAGAGTCATGCTAGTTGAGTAGTTTTGAATTTGAGAAATACTTGTGTTAAAGTTTGTGATTCCCGTAGCATGCATGTATGGTGAACCGTTATGTGATCAAGTCGGAGCATGATTTATTTATTGATTGTCTTCCTTATGAGTGGCGGTCGGGGACGAGCGATGGTCTTTTCCTACCAATCTATCCCCCTAGGAGCATGCGCGTAATACTTTGCTTTGATAACTTGTAGATTTTTGCAATAAGTATATGAGTTCTTTTTTACTAATGTTGAGTCCATGGATTATACGCACTTTTCCTCCTTCCACATTGCTAGCCTCTCTAATACCGCGCACTTTTCGCCGGTATCATACACCCACCATATACCTTCCTCAAAACAGCCACCATACCTACCTATCATGGCATTTCCATAGACATTCCGAGATATATTGCCATGCAACATACCACCGTTTCGTTTATTATGACACGCTTCATCATTGTCATATTGCTTTGCATGATCATGTAGTTGACATTGTATTTGTGGCAAAGCCACCGTTCATAATTCTTTCATACATGTCACTCTTGATTCATTGCATATCCCGGTACACCGCCGGAGGCATTCATATAGAGTCATATTTTGTTCTAAGTATCGAGTTGTAATTGTTGAGTTGTAAGAAATAGAAGTGTGATGATCATCATTTTTAGAGCATTGTCCCAAGTGAGGAAAGGATGATGGAGACTATGATTCCCCCACAAGTCGGGATGAGACTCCGGACAAAAAAAAGAAAAAAAAGAAAGAAAAGAAAAGAGGCAAAAAAAGAGAGAAAAAAGGCCCAAACAAAAAAAATGAGAGAATAAGAGAGAAGGGACAATGTTACTATCCTTTTACCACACTTGTGCTTCAAAGTAGCACCATGATCTTCATGATAGAAAGTCTCCTATGATATCACTTTCATATACTAGTGGGAATTTTTCATTATAGAACTTGGCTTGTATATTCCAATGATGGGCTTCCTCAAAATGCCCTAGGTCTTCGTGAGCAAGCGAGTTGGATGCACACCCACTTAGTTTCTTTTGTTGAGCTTTCATATACTTATAGCTCTAGTGCATCCGTTGCATGGCAATCGCTACTCACTCACATTGATATCTATTGATGGGCATCTCCATAGCCCGTTGATACGCCTAGTTGATGTGAGACTATCTTCTCCTTTTTTTCTTCTCCACAACCACCATTCTATTCCACATATAGTGCTATGTCCATGGCTCACGCTCATGTATTGCGTGAAGATTGAAAAAGTTTGAGAACGTCAAACGTATGAAATAATTGCTTGGCTTGTCATCGGGGTTGTGCATGATTTAAATATTTTGTGTGGTGAAGATAGAGCATAGCCAGACTATATAATTTTGTAGGGATAACTTTCTTTGGCCATGTTATTTTGAGAAGACATAATTGCTTAGTTAGTATGCTTGAAGTATTATTATTTTTATCTCAATATTGAACTTTTGTCTTGAATCTTTCAGATCTGAATATTCATACCACAATTAAGAAGAATTACATTGAAATTATGCCAAGTAACAGTCCGCATCAAAAATTCTGTTTTTATCATTTACCTACTCGAGGACGAGCAGGAATTAAGCTTGGGGATGCTTGATACGTCTCCAACGTATCTATAATTTTTGATTGCTCCATGCTATATTATCTTCTGTTTTGGACATTATTGGGCTTTATTATTCAGTTTTATATTATTTTTGGGACTAACCTATTAACCGGAGGCCCAGCCCAGAATTGTTGTTTTTTGCCTATTTCAGAGTTTCACAGAAAAAGAATATCAAACGGAGTCCAAACGGGATGAAACCTTCGGGAACGTGATTTTCGGAACGAACATGATCCAGAGGACTTGGACCCTACGTCAAGAAAGCCACCAGGACGCCACGAGGTAGGGGCGCGCCTACCCCCCTGGGCGCGCCCTCCACCCTCGTGGGCCCCATGTTGCTCCACCGACGTACTCCTTCCTCCTATATATACCTACGTACCCCCAAACGATCAGATACGGAGCCAAAAACCTAATTCCACCGCCGCAACCTTCTGTACCCGTGAGATCCCATCTTGGGGCCTGTTCCGGAGCTCCGCCGGAGGGGGCATCGATCATGGAGGGCTTCTACATCAACACCATAGCCTCTCCGATGAAGTGTGAGTAGTTTACCTCAGACCTTCGGGTCCATAGTTATTAGCTAGATGGCTTCTTCTCTCTTTGTGGAGATCTATTCGATGTAATCTTCTTTTGCGGTGTGTTTGTTGAGACTGATGAATTGTGGGTTTATGATCAAGTTTATCTATGAACAATATTTGAATCTTCTGAATTCTTTTATGTATGATTGGTTATCTTTGCAAGTCTCTTCGAATTATCAGTTTGGTTTGGCCTACTAGATTGATCTTTCTTGCAATGTGAGAAGTGCTTAGCTTTGGGTTCAATCTTGTAGTGTCCTTTCCCAATGACAGTAGGGGCAGCAAGGCACGTATTGTATTGTTGCCATCGAGGATAACAAGATGGGGTTTTTTATCATATTGCATGAATTTATCCCTCTACATCATGTCATCTTGCTTAAAGCGTTACTCTGTTCTTATGAACTTAATACTCTAGATGCATGCTGGATAGCGGTCGATGTGTGGAGTAATAGTAGTAGATGCAGGCAGGAGTCGGTCTACTTGTCTCGGACGTGATGCCTATATACATGATCATACCTAGATATTCTCATAACTATGCTCAATTCTGTCAATTGCTCAACAGTAATTTGTTCACCCATCGTAAAATACTTATGCTTTTGAGAGAAGCCACTAGTGAAACCTATGGCCCCCGGGTCTATTTTCCATCATATTAATCTCCCGACAACAAGCTATTTCTGGCGCTGTTTTTATTTTGTTTACTTTACTTTGCATCTTTATCACAAAAATACCAAAAATATTATCCTATCATATCAATCAGATCTCACTCTCGTAAGTGACCGTGTAGGGATTGACAACCCCTTATCGCGCTGGTTGCAAGGATTTATTTGTTTGTGTTGGTGCGAGGGACTTGCGTGTAGCCTCCTACTAGATTGATACCTTGGTTCTAAAAAACTGAGGGAAATACTTACGCTACTTTGCTGCATCACCCTTTTCTCTTCAAGGGAAAACCAACGCACTGCTCAAGAGGTAGCAGCCACCATGCAGTCGCCTCCCGAGCCTTGGTTCCAATTTTGTTGACGGTGTTGGAACTCTTAGGCTCAAGGGTGGCGGCCTTGCTGGTGTTGGGCAAGTTGCCCCGGCAAGGCTCTTGCCGGGGCTGTATAGGCCGCCTCGGCAAGGGCCTTCCGGGGGAATCGCCTTGCCCCTTTGCTCTTCCTGCTTCTGGCTTGAGCACTGCCCTGGTAGTCTTGTATCTTTGCTAAGCATGGCCGCAGGTGTGGGTACAACTGCCCGTGCACAAGTAAAGGGGTACAGAAGGCCCCTACTTTTGTGCACCGACAGGAGCCCCAAGGACTGGGCCACACATAAGCGCAGAGCGTTGTTGGGCCAGGCCCAGAACGGTGCGCGGGCACGCGTGGCAGAGTTTTAACTGCGATAACTCCTTCGCCAGTTGCGCTTCCCCACGGGCCGCGCTTAATGCGTGACGTGGGGGTCGTGCATGGAGCGGTTGCAGCACGCTTGTGTCCCGTCGTGGTAAATAGTAAAGAGGCGGCCCGCGTCTTCCCCATAAAAAGTGGAAGCCGCAGGGGCGTTGCTCATTTACCCTCTGTGCCTTTTCCAATCTCGGAACCGCCGTTCCCCTCTTCTTCCTCAAGCGCGCATTGAAGCTTTCGCCTCTGCTCGCCGCCGTCGCGCCCCCATTGTCCTTGATTCCTCATATCCTCTTAGTCGCCATGGCACCCAAGAAAAGCAAGGGCAAGGGAGCGGCCAAGGACGCCAGTGAGAAGGAGGCGCCGGAGAGCGAGTTGGTGGAGCTTCGGACGCAGCGCGCCCTCTTCCTCTCGACGGTCGACGCGCTCACCCTCAGGGACATGTTCAGGCCCCTGTGGTGGAGGGATACGTCGGGGCACCCTGCCACGCATATCATCCCCGCCGCCTTCGCCAAGGCCGGTCCAAACCGGTACCCCTTCTTCGTCGATTACTTCTCCTGCGGGCTCTGCCCCCCTTTCTCCGATTTTCTCAGCGACATCATGCACACCTATGGCTTCCACCTTCTGGATCTTATGCCGAATGCCGTGGCGTGCATGGCCTTCTTCGCCCATCTCTGCGAGGGCTTTGCCGGAGTGCTCCCCAGCACGGTGCTCTTCCACCATTACTTCTACCCTCGCATCCAGCCAGGGGTCGCCATCTCTGGCTGCATCACCTGGATCCCGAGGACACAAAGCAGGGGCATGTACCCAGAGGGTGCCCAGAAGGAGAGGTGGGACGAGTGGTGGGGCCGGTGGTGCTGGATCGAGGAGGCAGATCCGCAGGAGTTCTGCCAGGTCCGTCGGAGGCCGCCGGTCCGCGGCAAGGACTGGAGCGGTCTCGACGCTAACGACAAGAAGCTCACGGTCGCCACTACCAGGATTCATCGCCTCACTTCGGCTGGGCCTACCCTCGAGATGATTGGGGCTAACTTCATCCGCCGCCGGATTGCCCCACTACACAACAAGGGGAGGCCGGCCTGGGACTTCAGGAACGCGGACGACATCATGAGGCTCCGCCCTGGCCTGAAGCATAATTTCACGATGCTGCAGCATGCCCATCTTTGCCAGAGGCTCTTTTAGCTCAAGGTTGATGAGGCCGGCGGGGTCGAGAGGACCGGCAAGGCTGAGAAGGCCGGCGGGTCTCTGTTTGGGTTGCCAGCGGGAGTGGTCCCGTTGAGAAATAATTCTTGCCAAACCGCCATCATCGCCATGATGCCGGACTTCAACGCGCACGGCCTCGATCCAACCTGGGGCGAGACAGAAGCGGAGCGGGTGCAGGCATTATTTGACAACCTATCGGAGAGATATGTTCGTGACGAGCCACTGCTCGTCCAGGACACCACCAAGGAAGAGCTGCGTACATTGGCGCCAAGGCGGAGGAGGCGGCACTTGCTAAGGAGGCCGGCAGCGTCGGCACCATGGAGGACGAGGCTGACATGGCCGCAGAAGAGAAAGAGCTCGCCGAGTGGGCAGGGTCTGTTGGGGAAGCCAGCGGCGCTAGCACCGGGGCCTCCCTTGTCGAAGACGTGGTCGAGGAGTTGGCCGGAGAGGAGATCGAGGCAGATGACTCCTCGGCCCCGGGGAGGAGAGGCGTCCTGCGGCGGGCTAGCTCTGGCGAGCCGGTCCGGCCCGGCAGGACCACGCGGCGGCAACAGGCCCTGGCGCAGCCCGCGCGCGAGACGAGGGTTGCGGCAGCGAAGAAAGTCACGGCCGGCGCCTCTTCCTCATCCAAGCGGCACAGGATGCCATCCCCTTCTCCTCCTCCTTCGGATGGCACCTCGGAGGCCGATTTCGACCTCGGGTCTTTCAGCCCGAAGAGGAAAAGGAGGCCAGAGGGGGAGGACGAGTAAGCACCTCGCCCTTTACCATCTTCTGGTTCCCCATCGCCCACATTATCTTTCCCTAACTTGATCTTGTCTTCTCAGGGACACGGGGACGCTGGCCCAGAGGGTAGCAAAGAAGGCCATGGCTTCAACCAGCGACAAGCCCCCGTCGAGAACCCCGCGCACGCCGGCGTTGGTGGTGATCAGCCCGGACAAACAGCCCTCGGCGCAACCCCGCTTTAGCCCCCAATGTGAGTTCGTCATTCACTTCCCGTCGTCAGGCATCGAGGTGCGCATCCTTGGTGCTGACCTTGCCGGATTTGCAGGAGGAGAGCAGCATCAGGAGGAGCCATTGAGAGCCGCCCCTGACACGCCGCCCCCATCGTCCACGCCACCCAGGGGGGCGTCCCCGGCAAAGGCACCTACCCCCGAGCCCACGCGCACGGAGGAAGAGGAGGCGAGCTTGGGTGCCAGTGGCTCCGTCCCGGCAACGAACGTTGGCGGGGAGGGAACCACTTCTTCTCAGCTCAGCACGGGTAAGTGGCATGCCTCCCGTCCCTTTTTTTTTCTTTGTTCAGAACCTTGATTTTTGGCCTCATTTCACTCTCTTTTCTGGTTTCCAGACCCTCCCTCGACGGACCAGGAAGATATCGACATCGTCATCGAGGAGGTTGCCAAGGATGCTGAAACTGAGGCCGCCAAGATCGCGGCTGGGGAAGCCGCCAAGTCTGCTGCTGAGGAGGCCGCCAAGGGGATTGCCGGGGAGAACGGCAAGGCTACTGCCGGGGAGGGCGGCAAGGGGCCTGCCGGGGAGTCCGGAGAGGCCGCTGCTGGGGAGGCCGCCAAGGAGTCCACCGAGGAGGAGGTGGCCAACGACCAACCTTCCTCCCCCGCAGCCCCCGCCCCGGGCAAGTACCTGAGGGTGGGCGATGACTTGTTCGTCCGCCTCCCAGGGACGGCGAGCACCAGAGCGCCGGCCGAAGGGGAGGTGTTTGATGATGAGGCGCTCGCCACCACCGGGCTCCAGGTTGTTGATGAACCGAGCGCGGGCGGCGGCGGTTCCCAAGAGGAGCAGCTCCTCCGAGCCATGAGCGCCAACTTCCAGAAGCTCCAGGCACTCCACCGTGCCCGCCAAGACAAGGTGAAATCCAGGATGGCAGCGGTGGACAAGCCGGAGGTGGATTTTGAGGAGCGCGTCGCTCAGACGCATGTCTGGTTTGGCGAGGCCCGGGAAGAACCAAGGACTGCCTAGGGTGAGCTGGATGAGCACAAGCGAGAGCTCATCCTGAAGCAGGCCGATATCGAGAAGGCCGAGGAGGTGGCGAAGGAGCAGGCCGCCAAGGACGAAGCTGCCCGCCAGCAGCAGAAGGCTCTGCTAGACTCCCAAGAGGAAGACCTCGTTGCTCGCGAACAGGCGCTTGCCGCCACGCTCTGTGGCAAGGATGAGGAAATCGGGAAGATCATCGCACAGCGGACCCAGGAGCTGGAGCAGAAGCACAAGGACGCACTTAATGCTCTGGCCTTGGATCATGCCGGCAAGGTGGAGAAGCTGGAGCTGGAGCGGGATGGGCTGAAAAAGGAGGTCTTGGAGCTGACGGAGGAGAGGGACACGGACAACCGCGCCTTGGCGGATTCGCAGGCCGCTATCTCCGACAAACCAAGCTGCTCTCCGAGGCCAACGACTCCATTAATGATTTGAAGCTGAAACTGGATGGCTTGGAGAGGACGCTTTCGGAGGCCAGGGCCTGCGAGGAGACCCTGAACAAGGCCCTGGAGGATGAGAGGCAGCTGCGGGGCGATGACACCATCGCCCACGAGGACTACGTGAAGAGCGTAAACCTCTGGATCGGCCGCCTCATCGTCGTCGCGGGGAAGCTCACCACCCAGCTTGCCGTCATGGGCATGCCGGACGTTAGGTTCTCCGAAGAGGTGAATGTGAGCCCCAACGTCAGGCTGACCCTTTTCTTCGAGCGCATCCTGGACGCCCTGGAGCAACTCCGCTCCAACGGAGCAGCTTATCTGGCCAACGAGGCCCGAAAGCTCTGCCGGGGCGCCCTGACCAAAGTGCTCACCAAGGTGGCGTTTTGGAACCCCAACGTCGACTTCGCCAACGCACTAGAGAGCTTGCCGGAGGATGCGGACCTCACGGCGCTTGAAGAGCGTATTGAGCCCATCATCAACTGCGTCGACGGAGTCAAGAGGGTGGAGGGCCAGCGCTGGGACTAGGCACCCCGTTTCTCATCACCGCTGCGAGTTCATGACCAAGACAATTTTATCTTAAGTTAGAACCGCGGCAACTATTGATGTAATATAACTCTGCAGTACTTTGAAATGAAGCATGCTATCTTCCTGTTCGATCTTTCCTTGTATGTACACACCCTACGCCTAGTTGGATAGGTTTGCCGGCACGTAAACCCATGCTATGGCGCTTTGAGGAACGGATCCTTAGCAGCCTGCCGGGGAGCGCTTGCTGCCGGGCAGGCCACCTTGCCGCTCTCAGCGCGGCCGCTTGAACTGTTGAGCGGACTCGAAACAGAATAAGGTCGTTGCCAATGGCAGGCAAGCCACCTTGCCGTTCTCAGCGAGGCCGCTTGAACTGTTGAGCGGACTTGAAACAGAACAAGGGTGTTGCCAATAGCGGAAGGGTTCCCTTGCGTGTAGGTTTTCCATACAAGGAGCAAGATCTTTCGAGGAGAATAACCTTATAAAAAGGAAGAAATTTCATAAGGTTTCGCGTGACTTAGCTTTTTCCATCGCCACGCGGATGATTGTTGCGGCTGCGGACAGCGCCGCCTCGCCTAGCTGATGGCACCAGAGCGTGGCTGGTCGACGTCGCCTTCTTCTCTTGAGCCATCGCGACGAAGTAGTCGATGAGTTGACTCCAAAACCGGATTTTCACAGCTTGCGCCCCCTACCTGGTGCGCCAAAGATGTCGGGGAACGACACCTATGGGATCATGGAGAATCCCTACTACGGTTGGCGGGGCGCGGGGCTGTGGAAAGAGCGG
>NC_057814.1:232772262-232792468 GCF_018294505.1 Triticum aestivum | reverse complement strand
TATTTGGTGTTCTTGAGCTCTTGAACTAGCTGCGGTGCATGCCCAGTCCAAAAAGTCCGAATCCTTCCTCGGTACGCCTCAGGCCTCCGTTTATAGTCAAAAGGGGTTGCCACAGTGGCACACCAGAGGTGGAAAATATGTACAGTGTATAAGTCTATCGCCTGGCACCGTTGGACAAACGCATTTAACGCGCTGTCGACGTGTCCTCTTGCTTTATCGGCGACGGCAAGGAAGCTCGTCCCGTCGGTCACCGCCTCGCCTCGCTCCGACGCACGTCCACGCTGACGAGGCGTGCAGCGCCACACAGGCAGGCTGGCTGCTGAGCTGGTGCGGTGGCAGGGTCTTCACGAATATCTACATGCCACCGCGCAGGTGCTTGGCTAGTTGGCCTAGAAGCTGCATGCTGCCACGCAGGCGCTCGCCTAGTTGGTGAGCTGATCGCCGTGTTGGAACGGCCGCAGGGCGGCGGAGCCTTGGTAGGTGTGGGCCTGGCTGCGGCCCTGCAGATGCCCCCCGGCAAGGGTCTTGTCGGGGTCCCGGCAAGGGTCTTGCCGGGGTCTCGTGGGCTCCCCTGGCAAGGGTCTTGCTGGGGGCCTTCGTCTTCTAGTTCTCATCTAGTCTTGCAGGCCTTTGGTCTTCACAAAGATCTGCATGCCACCATGCAGACACCTCCTGTTGAGGATATAGACCTTAGAGTCACCCGCCAGGAGGGGCCGGGTTACTCATATGGTCATTACCAGAAGCCCGGCGCCAAGCTTAAAGACGGTGGGCCAAAGATGGGCTTAAGACCCGGATATGGCTTAAGGCCCGTAGTTGCAATCATTATTATGGTAGAACTTGTAGTGTAAGGCAAGAATAGTTGAGAGTCCGAGCCGGACACTCTTATGAGCCGGCCGGGACTCTGAGAGCTGCTGGGCGTCAGCCTCCCTATATAAAGGGACGACCCGGCAGCGGTTTAGGGACAAGAACAATCTCATCGAGAGCCGGGCATAGCAGTTTAGCTCCCTGGTGATCGTAACCCTAATCAATATCACCTCAAACTGGACGTAGGCTTTTACCTTCACCGTAAGGGGCCGAACCAGTATAAACCCTCGTGTTGCTTGTCCCGCATTAACCCCTTCAAGCTTCCTAGCTGCGATGGCTCCACGACTAAGTCCTAGCTCGAGGACATCTGCCGTGACAATTCCACGATAGTTGGCGCCCACCATGGGGCCAGCGCACGGTGGATTTGAGTTCTTGAAGGGCAGCTTCGAAGGGCTCAAGGGATACACTGTGGGCCGGATGACCAAGAGTCGTCGCGGCAAGCTCTACATCGACGATGCAAACTGGGGCCCCGACGCCGGCTCAATTGAGTACGGGTACCGGGTCCCCTTCGGCGGAATTCATGTGTTCATTGGCAAGATTGGTGAGCCGGGCCCTGAGCCGGATCTAGGCGCCGATCTCATCGAGACGGCTCAGCGTGCACGACCCGCCCGGGCCCGGCCTGCCTTAAGGCGCGTGTTTGTGGAATGTATCCATGGAGGGCCCTCTGATCTATCTGAGGCTGGTGATGAGGCGGCCGCCGGCTCTGACGGCGAGTCGGCCACCGATGAGTCAAACTCGTTGTATCAACTTCAAGATGGCAGGCTCATGGGTTGTTCCGATGGTGACAGTATTCCGGACCCGTTTGAGCCGCCAAGTCAGGTTGGAGTCTTTATGGCTGGCGCGCAGCCTGTTCAGAACCCCGCTGCCGGAGCGGGAAACCCGGTGCCTTCTCCGGCTCAGGTACTGATGGATCTCACGGACAAGATGACGGCCCTGTTAACCGCCATGGTTGACCCGGCAGATCAAGCTCAGCATGATGCGGAGGTGGCGCAGTTAAAATTGGATCTAGTGAAAGCTAAGGAGGAGCTTGCAGCGGAAGGGATCAGGATGGCTGCAGAGAGGGCGGCTCTCGATGCCCAAACTCAGCTGATCCAAGCGCAGTCCTTCCAACTCACGATGGATCAGAACGCGTCCAATGAGGTCATGAGAAGGAGGCATCAAAAGACCCAATCTCGAGTCCCTCCGGTTTACGATCCACGCAACCTTTTCAACACGCCAGGTGCAGGGTCTAGTAACCCGCCAGGGGTCATAGTGCCCGGGTCTGGAGCCCCTATTCAGCCAGGAGTAATGGGGCCTCCCCAGGTGCCCCTTGCCCCGCCTCAGTACGTGCCAATACCCACGGGTCATTATAATAACCCGCTGGAGAACATGGTCGCTGCGGCAGCACGGCTGGCGGCTCTCCCAGTTGACGGCGACTCTCCGACGGCTATTGAAACCCGCCGGGTCAGGGAACTCCTTCAGACAGCTCTGGCGCAGCAAGAGGCGTACTCCTACAGCCGGGACAGGATCCACTCGACCCCTCGTCCGGGCCAGAGCCCGAGTTACAGCCGGCACATGGTCTCAGCAACCGGCTCAAGTAACGTCCGACGCCATGACCCGCCCCCTGGCCACGGCCCGGCTCATAATGGAGCCTTTCACGCAGCATACCAGGACAGAGCGCGGCAAGAGGCGGAGCAAGTGCCTCAATTGACGGCTTACCAGACCCCCCGGCTTATCCGACGACTTCCGTCGACGTGGGCATCCCTACCAGGATCGGGGGTGTCCCTTGTTTAGTGCCAGCTATCCGTAATGAACGTCTACCTAAGGACTTCAAGGGCCCTAGGAAGGTTCCTAATTACACAGCTGACTTACAACCCGCAGCCTGGATCGAGAGTTACGAGATGGCCATGGAACTACTGGAGGTCAGTGAGGCGGCAATGGCCAAGTACTTCACCATGATGTTGGATGGGACTGCCCGCACTTGGTTGAAAGGGCTACCACCGAACTCCATCGGGTCTTGGGCTGAGCTGAAAGCCCGGTTCATCCAAAACTTCAAGGATACCTGCAGGCAGTCGATGTAAATTGTGGATTTGACTAACTGTAAGCAGCAGGAGGGTGAATCCACGACGCATTGGGTTCGCCAGGTCAAGGAGATCATACATTCGTCAGATAAGATGGATGCCGGCTCTGCAGTCTTAATGCTGGAACAGAATTGTCATTTTGTGCCCCTGAAGATGAAACTCGGGCGGCTTAAGCGCGACTGCAGTGATATGGGTACACTAATGGCGGCTCTTGTTAAGTACGCCGATTCTGATGGTACCAAGGATCCCCCTTCAGATGATGAAAGGGCAGGGAAGGGAAAGAAGAATGGCAACGGCAAGGGTGTTCAGCATAACCCGGGGAACCAAGGAGGAGGCAAGCGCAAGGCCGATGGCAGCCTAGAGTTTGTGGCCAACGCCAGCTCACAAGGGAATAACCAGCGACGTAATGGGAGGCCCCCTCCCCGAGGCGGCGGGTGAGGTCCGACGCTGGAGCAGCTGTTGAATGAGCCTTGTCCAAGGCATGGCTCTAGAGAGAAGCTAGCGACTCATCTGTGGAAGGATTGTGCAATCATGAAGGCCTTTAAGAATTACAATGGCCCGGGTGGCGGCTCAGGCGCCGGCGGCTTTCATGGCCCGGGCGGCGGCTCAAATTCTGGTCCTCAGAACTGTCAAGGGGGCTTTAATCAACAGTCTGGCCAGGGTCATCAACAACAGCAAGGGGGTTATCAGACCAATCCAAAGCAGCTTAGCGGTGGACAGTATCATGTGTTTACCACTAGTTTGTGCAAGCGAGATCAGAAGCTTCACAAGAGGGCTGTGAATGCTGTTGAGCCGGCGGTTCCACGCTACTTGCGGTGGTCTGAGCAGCCTATAGTGTGGAGCAGGGAGGATCACCCTCCACGGGTGGATAATCCGGGTCACTTGGCCCTGGTGGTGGCTCCTCAGGTGGGAGGATATAAGTTCACGAAGGTGCTCATGGATGGAGGCAGCAGCATCAACATCCTCTATTATGAGACATTCCGTCGTATGGGGTTGATTGATAAGAACCTCAGTCACTCCAACACTATTTTCCACGGGGTGGTACCTGGTAAGTCAGCTTATCCAGTCGGCAAGATTGAGTTGGAAGTGGCCTTTGGAGATGAGAACAACTACAGGGTGGAGAAATTGACCTTTGAGGTGGTCAAGATAAGAAGTCCATACCATGCTATATTTGGACGGCCGACTTACGCCAAGTTCATGGCACGGCCGTGTTATGTATACTTACAGCTCAAGATGCCGGGTCATAACGGGACCATTACGGTTCACGGCAGCCGGAAAGTGGCTCTGGAGTGTGAGGAAGGCAATGCAACTTATGCAGAATCTGTTTGTGCAACAGAGGAGTTGAAGTTTTACAAAGACAACGTTGACCCAACAGATATGACCTCTCTGAAGAAGCCGACTACGGAGAATGAGCCGGCGATGAAATTTAAGTCAGCTGATGAGACTAAACTTGTTTATTTCGTTCCAGGAGACTCATCTCAGCAATTTAGCATCAGTGCCAATCTGGATCCAAAATAGGAAGGCGCGCTCATCGAGTTCATCCGTGAGAATAGGGACATCTTCGCATGGAAACCTTCTGACATGCCAGGTATACCTAGAGAGCTCGCTGAGCACACTCTCAATGTTGATCCGAAATTTAAGCCGGTCAGGCAGTTCCTTCGGCGGTTTAATGAAGAGAGGCGGAAAGCTATTGGTGAAGAGGTGGCCCGGCTCTTGGCGGCCGGGTTTATTGTTGAAGTCTTTCACCCAGAGTGGTTGGCTAACCCGGTGCTCGTACTCAAGAAGAACGGCACCTGGCGGATGTGTGTGGACTACATGGACTTAAACAAGGCATGTCCGGCTGATCCTTTTGCCCTCCCCCGTATTGATCAAATCATTGATGCTACAGCAGGTTGTGCACGCTTAAGCTTCTTGGATGCTTATTCTGGATATCATCAGATTAAGATGGCAGTTAAGGACCAGGAGAAGACGGCGTTCATCACTCCCTTTGGAGCCTTCTGCTATGTGTCTATGCCCTTTGGACTCAAGTGTGCACAGGCGACTTACCAGCGTTGTGTACAGAACTGTCTTCATAAACAGATTGGGCGCAATGTTCACGCCTATGTGGACGATATTGTGGTTAAGTCCATAAAAGAGGAAACCCTGATAGATGATTTAAGGGAGACCTTTGATAACCTCCGGATCTACAAGATGATGCTTAACCCGGCCAAGTGTGTTTTTGGTGTTCCTGCAGGCAAACTCTTGGGTTTTTTGGTTTCTGACAGAGGCATTGAAGCTAACCCGGAGAAGATCAAGGCCATCACCTCCCTGGCTAAGCCGGCGTGTATAAATGACGTTCAGCGCTTGGCGGGTCGCATCGCTGCTTTAAGCCGGTTTATAAGCCGTTTGGGTGAGAAAGCCATGCCATTATATCAGTTGATGAAGAAAACTGATAACTTTGTCTGGAATGATGCGGCTAATACTGCCTTTGAGGATTTGAAAAAGTAGCTGGCAGAGCCCCCAGTCCTTGCTGCTCCGGTTGATAAGGAGCCCTTGTTACTATACGTGGCGGCGAACACAAGAGCCGTCAGTGTGGCTATGGTGGTGGAGCGCAAGGAGGAGGGCAAGGAGCATCCGGTTCAGCAGCCGGTTTATTATGTCAGCGAAGTGCTCATTGAGTCCAAGCAGCGATATCCGCATTGGCAGAAGCTTGTTTATGGTGTGTTCATGGCAAGCCGGAAACTCAAGCATTATTTTCAGGGTCATCCCATCACTGTGGTTAGTTCTGCCCCTCTTGGTGATATCATTCAAAACAGGGAGGCCACAGGGAGAGTAGCTAAGTGGGCTACAGAGCTCGGACCTCATGGTCTCAAGTACGTGCCACGCACTGCTGTTAAATCTCAGGCCTTGGTGGATTTCATCAATGACTGGATAGAGTCACAAGTGCCCGAGCAGAAGCCGGATAACACATATTGGACTATCCACTTCGATGGGTCCAGGCAGTTGGAGGGCTCTGGGGCCGGAGTCGTGTTGGCTTCCCCTAAAGGTGACAAGTTCCATTATGTGCTACAGTTGCTGTTTCCTTGCACTAACAACTAACAACGCGGCTGAGTACGAGGCCTTGCTCCATGGTCTTCGGATGGCTAAGGAGATGAGCTTAAGCCGGGTAAGGTGCTTCGGCGACTCAGACTTGGTGGCTCAACAAGTATCAGGAAAGTGGGATTCCAAGGACCCTCTCATGGCGGCTTATCGCCGCGAGGTTGATGCCATTGCTGGGCACTTTCAGGGTTATCAAGTGGAACACATCGATCGCAGGAAGAACGAGGCAGCGGATGCTTTAAGCCGGCTGGGCTCTCAGCGAAAACCGGTGCCGCCCAACACTTTCCTGGACGTCCTCTATAGCCCTTCTGTTAAGTTGCCTACAGAGGAAGACTTGGCTGTCCCTGACCCGGAGGCCCGACTGGTGGCGGCTCTTCATATCATACCAGACTGGACAATGCCATATCTGGCTTACATGAACCGGGGCGAGTTGCCTGAGGACGAAACTTTGGCCAGGCAAATAACCCGGCGGGCTAAGTCAATGATTGTTATCAACGGAGAGTTGCATCACCGCAGTGTTACGGGAGCGTTTCAGCGTTGTGTTTCCCCTGAGGAAGGTCAAGAAATCTTGCGTGAGATCCATGAAGGGGATTGTGGCCATCATGCCGGCTCAAAGTCTCTTGTGGCTAAGGCTTTTCGTCATGGTTTTTATTAGTTGACTGCTCATGCTGATGCGGAGGACTTGGTCGGTAAGTGTGATGGTTGCCAGAGGTTCTCACGACGGGCTCACGTGCCGGCTCAGGAGCTGAGGATGATCCCAATCACTTGGCCCTTTGCGGTCTGGGGGCTTGATATGGTTGGGCCTTTTAAGAGGTCCAAAGATAAGAAGACCCACCTCTTGGTGGCAGTTGACAAATTCACAAAGTGGGTGGAAGCTGAGCCAGTTAGCAAGTGCGATGCAGCCACGGCGGTTCAATTTATGAAAAAGGTGATTTTCCGCTTTGGTTTTCCGCACAGCATTATAACTGACAATGGCACCAATCTCTCCAAAGGCGCCATGGAAGAGTTTTGTCAACGAGAGCGTATCCGACTTGATGTTTCCTCAGTGGCTCATCCTCAATCCAATGGTCAAGCTGAGAGAGCTAATTAGGAGATTCTGAAAGGCATCAAGCCCCGGCTTTTGGTCCCTTTGCAACGGACGCCGGGTTGTTGGGTGGAGGAGTTGCCCTCCGTGTTATGGAGCATCAACACTACTCCTAACAGGTCTACAGGTTTTACGCCTTTCTTCATGGTTTATGGAGCAGAAGCAGTCCTCCCCAGTGACATCCGTCATGACTCACCTCGCGTGGCGGCTTACGTTGAGGCGGATAATGAACAGGCGCGCCAAGATGCTCTGGACTTGTTGGACGAACAGTGTGATGTGGCAGCAGCCCGTTCAGCGATTTACCAACAAGACCTGCGCCGTTATCATAGCCGCCGGGTTAAATCCCGGGTCTTCCAAGAAGGCGATCTCGTGCTCCGGCTCATCCAGGATCAAACAGATGCACACAAGTTATCCCCGCCTTGGGAAGGGCCCTTTGTGGTCAGCAAGAACTTGCACAACGGGTCATATTACCTCATTGACATTCGGGAGCACAAAGATTTCACGTAAGTCAGAGGAAGAGACCCGTCGGCCGTGGAACATAGCTCAGCTTTGGCCTTACTACACTTGAGCCACCGGCTCTCGTGGTGTACATATTTCTCTCAGCCATGTATATATTATGATAAGAAATAAAGCAGGACCTCTGTCCTTTTTTCTCCTCCACATATGCACGTATTGTTTTTATTGCAAGATTACATGATGACTTAAAGGAGGATCCGGCTTATGATCGTATTCGAATCTAGCCGTAAGCAATAAGGTCACTTGGGGGCTTCCTGTTCAAACATGGGTCGTATTCGAACCAAAGAGAACATAGCTGTCGATACCCATTTGATTGGCAAAGTGCCGAGCTCATTGGGAGGTTACCTTTGGTCATATTTGAATCATAGTTTAACCCCTCTGAGAACCGACGTGGATCGTATTCGAATCAGCGTCGTTAAACAATTCTTAAAATCACTTGGGGGCTTCCTGTTCAAACATGGGTCGTATTCGAACCAAAGAGAACATAGCTGTCGGTACCCTCTTGATTGGCATCGCCACACCCACTGGGGGCTATATGATCGTATCCGAATCTTAGCTTAACCCCTTTGGGCCGGGTCTCTGGTCGTATTCGAACCGAAAGCCCCTAAGTTCTTCCGCTTTATCACAAGTTTTCTCTGATTATGTCAAGGTGTGTACAGCCGGGTCTCACTTTGCCGGCTTAACTTTGGTTTACAGTATTGCTGAACGCAATGGGTGTTATAAGGCAGGTAAACCGGAGTTGTAGTACCAACCTTTTTATCCGGGTTATTTAAATTGGAAGTATGCTTGCAAGCCGTTAAGTATGTTCTTACGGCTGTATTCAGGATATCATTGGAGACAAGTCCTTTTTGATTCATATTCCGGGTTATCTAAAACTTATGATTCTCAGGGCGGTAAGCCGCCTCAAGATTTGTGATTTGCCTTTCTATGCAGGATAATTAAAGGCACCTCTTTTGAGGTTAAGAAAAACAAAGGATTAATTATGACCCGGAGAAACATCAAAGAGATAACTTCAAAAGACTTCAGCATTTAATACGTGCACGATGGCACGGCAGAGATAAACTGTTGCACCTACTCTATTACAAAACTCATCAAGTCTAAAAAGGTGGAGCATTGTTTGGTAAACCGGCTGCGGAAGTTAAGACGCTTGCTGGGTGGAAGTCTCCGGATCATCTCTTCCTTCTCCTCCGGTTGATCCCAAGACTTGGAAGGTTGACGACTTCCAGTCGATGCCGCTGAGAGCTTCGAACTGGGCTTCCTCGTCAATTAACCCGGAAGGGTCGATCTCCGGGGCGAAAGTGTGCTGACGAGCCGGCGGGATCAAGTTGAGAGCTTCATAGCGAGGGGTCGGGATCCTCTGATTCTCCGCATTGTAACCCGGCTGGTACTTGGTCAGATCTGTATCGTTGCCGATAAGAGTAGCCACCGGGCATACGGCCTTCACGCAAGCTGCGAAGTCCTTCTGATCGAAAGCGGAGCCGTCTTCCTTCAGGCTTGGATAGCCAAGGGCGATGTCCGCCGGGTCTAACTCCGGCAGGAATGCCTTGGCCCGGCTCAGCGCGGCGATTGCTCCGGCTCTTGCAGAGGCCCGTCGCAGCTCTTGAATCCGTTGAGGCAGTACAGCGAGCCGGCGAAGGACTTCTGCCAAGTGAGTCGGCACCTTGTTCGATAAGGCCACCACAGCTAAGGCACGTTGTGACCCGGTGTAGAGCTGCTCCACCAGGGTATACACGGCCTTCAGCTTGGTGACCACGCTCTGGTTGAGGTTGGCACTTCTGGGACCTGTTTAACAGAATCAGATAAGCCGCCGACAAAGATGAAATTATGAGATATACACATTCTAAAACTTGATGAAAGCCGGCGAGACGACTTACCGAAGATTGCGGCCACCATTTGGGACACTTGGCGCTTTAGGCCGGAGAGCTCAGCGGTCTTCTCGGAGAGAGTCTTCTCCGCCTGTTCAGCCCGGGTCACCAATGCGGCCTTTTCTTCGGCCCATGCCTTCCGCTCAGCGTCGAACTCCGTCTTCAGCTTCTCTTGCGCGGCGATGCTGGACACGAACTTGGCGTTTGCCTTCCGGGTCTCCATTTCTTGCATCTTCAGCCGGCTCGTGAGATCAGCAAGGTCAGCCTCCAGCTTCTTGCCAGCAGCCTGTATAAGTTTCCGGGTTATGGCATGAACAATTACTCTACAAATTTAAAGTCCCAAGCATTTTCCAAGCAAAGACACTTGGCACTTGGGGGCTAATGCATATTGAACGTTTTCTATCTACATATTGCCGGTTCAAATGGAGTAAGCCGGAACCTAAGTCTACAACGTACTCAGTCATAAGTCGTCGACTTGGGGGCTAGCATGGTACAGGTAACTAAGCAGTAACTAAGAGGACAAAAGAGTAAATAAGAGGACAAAAGGATGTTACCTCAGACTTCTGCTGGATTTGGGTCACCATGGCAACCTCGGCGTCCCGGCTCTTGTGTACTTGGCTGATGTAGCCAGAGACGAGCTCTCCAATGCTCAAGTTGGTGTAGTCGGAGAGGTCCAGGTTCACCCGGTGGGGCTGCAGCAGCTCCCCCTTAGCGGAGCATTTGGCCAGCACGGTAGGTCTCCCCGGTTCAACGAACTCCGTCCGGGTGATTACCACGTCCGGGTCATTTGTTGGTTGGGCCGAGCCGGAGGCCTCCGGGTCGGCAGAAGCTTCTGCAGGCGCCGTGTCCATTGGAGTGGTGGCTTCGGGGGCGGAGGCAGCTGGCGGGTCTTGGACCGTCACCTCCGGCTCAGGCAAATCCGGCACTCCGGCCGACTTGGTTTTCTTCACCCTCTTGGTGAGCTTTGCCAGGGCACTGAAAGAACAACAAAGGTTAGTACAAAAAATATGAGTAACGATCAGAACAACATGAGATGATTATCGTTACCCGGGCGCGGTCTTGAAAGCCGGCAGATTCGACTGCATAGAGTCGCCGGAAGAAGGGGAAGTCTCCTGATAATTTGAGTCAGAAGAATTAAGCGGTTGGCGTATAACACCCGCAAAAGGATGAAAAGGGTATAATTTTGCGATCACCTCGGTCCGGCGTTTCCTTGATGCATCAGGTAACCCGGAGGAGAGGTCAGTGTCCTTGCTGGTCCGGGTGTGCCGGCGGCTCTCATGAACCTGTCGCTTCAAAATAAATTGAGGATCTTGGTAAGCTAAAGGATGGGAAAAGCTTACTTTCCGGGTTACTCTTCGGGTTTTCAGCCTTGGCAAGGGCTCCGAGTCGGAGGAAAGTATTGTTACCTCTTCAGCCATCGGGTTACTGGCTCCGGTGTCCTCCTGTTGATAAACATCATTGATAAGGCGGACAGAAATAAACGACAAGTATAACAAGAGCTTACAGGTTTAGGAATTACCTCAGACTCGGAGCTGTCACTTAGCTGCAACAGCTCCGAAGCAGTGGATCTACTTCCCTTCTTACGAGGAGCGGCTTTCTTGGCGGCTTTCTTCACCTTTCTGGCCTTCTTGGCCGCCTCATGGTCATATTTGACCCGCCAGAACTTGTCGTCAGCCTGAAAAATACAATGATGATTTCTTCAAACGATTCAGATGAAGGTTATATACAGAAGAAGATAGGATGATCAGATTGGTGGCTTACCGCTGGGGCTGGGTTGGTCTTGCAGAAGGGGGCTAACCCGGTCCTTCCATAGTCTGCCAGGCTCTCGTTCAAGAGAGCCTTGGTCATCTCCTCTGCAACATCTTCAGGAAGATCATTGCGGCTGTGTCTCTGAGGGTCGTCTTTTCGGCCCGTGTATTCACACATTAAGCCGGGGCGGCGACTCAATGGGATCACCCGCCATGAGATCCAGACCCGGACCAGATCGATTCCATTTAGACCATTTCCCAGGAGAGCCTTGATCTTGTTGATGGTGGGAAGCAGAGGCTGGCGCTCCGTCGGAGTCAGTTTGTCTGACAATGGGTGTGTTGACTCCAGACGTGATGGGCGAAAGCCGGGCAGCGGACTTTCATCAGCCGGTGACGTATCTTGGCAATAGAACCAAGTCATGTTCCAGTCCTTTGGGTGGCTTGGCGGCTCGGCATAAGGTAAAAGACAGTCTCTTCGCCGCTGAATGGAGATGCCACCTAGCTCTAGACTTGGTCCATTGGCGCACTCATTCTGACGGTTTAAATAAAAAAGCTCTCTGAAGAGCAGCAGACTAGGTTCTTCTCCAAGATAAACCTCGCAGAAGACTTGGAAATTGCAGATGTTGGACACTGAGTCGGGTCCTATATCTTGAGGCCGCAAATCGAAGAAGTTCAGAACGTCTCTGAAAAACTTTGAACCGGGCGGTGTGAAGCACCGGCTCATGTGATCCGCAAAAATCACTACCTCCCCGTCCTTTGGCTGTGGTCTCTCTTCTGACGGGTCAGGGGCACGGTAGGACATGACATCCTTCTTGGGCAGATATCCGGCCTTAACAAAATCTGCTAGGGTCTCATTGGTGACATTGGACCTCATCCAGTTGCAAGTAATGGGAGCTTTGGGAGGCATGGTGAAAGTCGGCAGTCTATGATAAAAGGAAAAACGTCCGGGTTAATTATGAGCCGGAAGCAATCTACAGTTCAATATCAAGGTGGCGGCTTATAAGGGGACTAATGGTATACACTTAAGTGCATCGGGCTATTTAAGCCGCCGAGGGATTGAGAGTAATTTGATTGTCTCCAGGCTTTATCACAGCTAAGCCGGAAATTTTATGGCGCACGGTTTTCTTTAAGCCGGAAGGTTCTACGGCGCATGGTTTCTTTAAACCGGAACTGTGAACCGCCGAGATTCAATGATTGCAATTTTTACTAAGTGTGGTAAAACAGGTTTCACACATCGCAGTAAAAATTTCGGATCAAAATGGTCGGGTAAAAGAAAAAATTTCTAGACCTCGAAACAGACGCGAGGAGGCTCTTGAGCTCGAACAAGGTTCTTATGCAGTAAAACAGAGGGTTGTTTGCATGTGAATGGCTATTAAACATCTACCGCAGTGAGTTTGTACAGGGCTAAGATCAAAAAGGGGCAGTAAGAAAGAAAACTATCGGAGTTTGTGGCAATGGCGACGAACACGAAGAACGCGGACGAACTCTACGGCAGATCTACTCTACAGGACAAGCAGAACTTACAGGAGCTGGAGAGTCGCGGAGGTCGTCGTGTTTCTCTGGTCAGATCAGGGTGATGCAGCGGCCTGAGCTGGTGACGATGAGAAGACCCGCGGCGGCGACGACGGCGGAGCTCGAGCAGCACGGGACAGTGAGAGGAAGGAGACAACAGATGAATGAGAGTGAGAAAGGGCCGTCGGGCCGGCCTATTTATAAGGCAAACTCATAAAGCGGGTGCGAGAATCAAGGAGACCACGGCGTGGTTATCTCCCCACGAAACGCCTCGATTTTCGGGATGACAGTAAATGTAAAGATCCGTTGCGAATCTGGCGGAGTAAAAAACGGGCTTAATGGAAGATGATGTCACGGCGGATTATCCGGAGTCCAGAGGATGACGTCACGCCGGGTTATGGCCTTCACACAATTGTAAGCCGGAGTTTTTCTGTCGAAGGAATGGAAGATTGACATGAGCCGGCTCAAATCAATCTGGGGCCTAATGTTGAGGATATAGACCTTAGAGTCACCCGCCAGGAGGGGCCGGGTTACTCATATGGTCATTACCAGAAGCCCGGCGCCAAGCTTAAAGACGGTGGGCCAAAGATGGGCTTAAGACCCGGATATGGCTTAAGGCCCGTAGTTGCAATCATTATTATGGTAGAACTTGTAGTGTAAGGCAAGAATAGTTGAGAGTCCGAGCCGGACACTCTTATGAGCCGGCCGGGACTCTGAGAGCTGCTGGGCGTCAGCCTCCCTATATAAAGGGACGACCCGGCAACGGTTTAGGGACAAGAAAAATCTCATCGAGAGCCGGGCATAGCAGTTTAGCTCCCTGGTGATCGTAACCCTAATCAATATCACCTCAAACTGGACGTAGGCTTTTACCTTCACCGTAAGGGGCCGAACCAGTATAAACCCTCGTGTTCCTTGTCCCGCATTAACCCCTTCAAGCTTCCTAGATGTGATGGCTCCACGACTAAGTCCTAGCTCGAGGACATCTGCCGTGACAATTCCACGACACCTCCCGAGCCTTGGTTCCAATTTTGTTGACGGTGTTGGAACTCTTAGGCTCAAGGGTGGCGGCCTTGCTGGTGTTGGGCAAGTTGCCCCAGCAAGGCTCTTGCCGGGGCTGTATAGGCCGCCCCGGCAAGGGCCTTGCCGGGGGAATCCGCCTTGCCCCTTTGCTCTTCCTGCTTCTGGCTTGAGCGCTGCCCTGGTAGTCTTGTATCTTTGCTTCCTCTGCCCCGCCAAGCGTGCGGGTGTGGGTACAAATGCCCGTGCACAAGTGAAGGGGTACAGAAGGCCCCTACTTTTGTACACCAACATCCTTTAAATAAAACGTTTGCAGATTCCAGCTTAGTTTTAGGCACTCTTGCACTATTATTATTTTCATATCATTCGACTGTGCAAGTGAAAGGCAATAATGACGATGTATGATGAAGTGACTGTGGCAGGAAAAGCGGGTATGAACTCAACTTATTTTTGTTTTTGTAAATATGTTTAACTCAGTATCCATGATTCAGCATATTATGATTAAAAATGTTTGTGATGACAATTAGAGATTATAGTTGCTCATGCCATGCTTAAGTAGCTAGGAGTTGATAATGATGTATCTTGGGTATCAATATGCATTAAAATAATTGTGATGTAGTATGATGATATGGTATCCTCATTTGAATGTTCCAAGTGGCTTGACTTGCCACATGTTCACGCATGTAGTTGAATCAAAACCGACATAGCCTCCACGATATTTATGTTCATGGTGTTTATATCCCTCTCATGCTAGTACTCAATGTTAATTATTCATAATGTATGATCATGACCGTTTTTGCTCTCTAGTTGGTCGCTTCTCAACCTCATTGCTAGCCTTTGCCTGTACTAAGCGGGAGTACTTCTTGTGCATCAAAACCCTTAAACCAAAAGTTATTCCAGATGAGTCCACTATATCTACCTATATGCGGTATTACCCTACCGTTCCAAGTAAATTTGCATGTGCTACCTCTAAATATTCAAGTGAACATCTGTTTTGTGTGCCCGTACCGCTCATGGAGCGATAATGGGTCGTCAGTATCTTCCATGCTAAGTGGATTATTCTCATGATGAGTGTTTATTCACTCGTCCTTGCACGAGAGGGGCAGGTAATAGGGACGCCCAGTCCCATGATCAATATTGCAAAAATAATTAAACAAAACTCCCCCGGACTGTTGTTGGTATGGAGGGCACCCGAGGATTCGGCTAGCCATGGCTTGTGTTTGTTGGTGGAGGGGGTGTAAACTGTAATTTTACCGCTTGGGAACCGCCGATAATTTTTTTAGCATGGAAGATATAGAAAACTCTTGGTCATAACGTTGATAGGAAAGGTGCACCTCCAAAAATTATGTTTATCTCTGATTTAAGCTAGACCTCTAGCACCTGTGCAAATCCCTGCTTCCCTCTGCGAAGGGCCTATCTATTTACTTTCATGTTATTTTACTTTTATTATTGAGTCATCACCTTCTGAAACAAGCACCACTCCCGAGAGCACTATTGCCATCCTCATGCATTGTGATAGTTAATGTTGTGTGCATCATGTCTGGATCTCTTCTACCATGAATTATAATGTCTTATCGCTGCTTGAACTTTGGAGGTGCTCTGCATTTATGTTTTGCAGTCTCAGAAAGGGCTAGTGAGATACCATTATTATCATATTATATCATGATCATTTTGACAAAGTGTTGGCATTTGAAATATTTTATTATTCCTCGCTAGTTGATTATGCCATCGATATGAATGAATATAATTTTTAAGAGTTATCATTTACATGGTTAGTTGTGATCTTTGCTGAAAACCTGGGTGCTATTTAAGGATATATATGGACACAAGAACAAAAGAGTTCGTAAAAGTTTTTCTTTATCACTTTCAATTTTTCAACTGAATTGCTTGAGGACAAGCAATGGGTTAAGCTTGGGGAAGTTGATATGTCTTCGCCGTATCTACTTTTCCTAATGCTTTTGCTCTTGTTTTGGACTCTAATTTGCATGATTTGAATGAAACTAACCCAGACTGACGCTGTTTTCAGCAGAATTGCCATGGTTTTGTTTTTGTGCAGAAATAAAAGTTCTCAGAATTGGACAAAACTTTTTGGAGAATTATTTTGGAATAAATAAAAAATACTGGAACCAAGACCCACTGGAGGGGGGAGGGGCCCAGCTGCCCACTAGGCACTAGGGTGTGCCACCCCCTCTAGCGCGCCCTGGTGGGTAGTGGGGCCCACGAGGCTCCTCCAACCCTATTCTGGATACTATAAATTCATATTCTCCGACAAAAAATAGGGGAGCCGCCGCCACCTCCTGTTCTTCATCAGGAGGGCAGATCTGGAGTCCATTCTGGGCTCCGGAGAGGGGGATTCGCCGCCATCGTCATCACGAACTATCCTCCATGACCAATTTCATGATGCTCACCGTCGGGAGTGAGTAATCCCTTCGTAGGCTTGCTGGACGGTGGGAGGTTGGATGAGATTCATCATGTAATCGAGTTAGTTTTGTTAGGGATTGATCCCTAGTATCCACTATGTTTCTGAGATGGATGTTACTATGACTTGGCTATGCTTAATGCTTGTCACTAGGGCCCAAGTGCTATGATTTTAGATCTGAACCGTCTATGTTTTCACCATTATATCTATGTTCTTGATCCGATCTTGCAAGTTATATGCACCTGCTACATGTTATGATCCGCAAACCCCAAGGTGGCAGTAATTGGGATAATTTCCGGTGATGACTGTAGTTTGAGGAGTTCATGTATTCACTACGTGTTAATGCTTTGCTCTGGTTCTCTATTAAAAGGAGCCCTTAATATCCCTTAGTTTCCTTATGGACCCCGCAGCCATGGGAGGGTAGGACAAAAGATGTCATGCAAGTTCTTTCCATAAGCACGATTGACTATTTACAGAATACATGCCTACATTATATTGATGAACTCGAGCTAGTTATGTGTCGCCCTAGGTTATGATTGTTATATCATGAATATCACCCAATGAAATCATCGATCCAATGCCTATGAGCTTTTCACCTATTGATCTTTGCTAAGTTACTACTGCTATTGCTACTATTACAACTGCTACAAAACTAATGCTACTACTGTTACTGTTATTATTGCTATCACTATCAAACTATCATATTACTGTGCTACTGATCACTTTGCTGCAGATATTTAATCTCCAGGTGTGGTTGAATTGACAATTCAACTGCTAATACTTATAAATATTCTTTGTCTCCCCTTGTGTCGAATCGATAAATTTGGGTTGAATACTCTACCCTCAAAAACTGTTGTGATCCCCTATACTTGTGGGTTATCAGTTAGTCGACAAAACCAAGTCCAAAAAAGCATAGAGAACAAACCAACGAAAAAGACACATTCAAGGCATAGATAAATGAAATTAGTTAAAATTGCATAGTTCCCTCGAAAAAGGTTCAACTTTTTTCTGACTCGGAAACATAGAACAATCATTCATATTCATCCATTAAATTAAGTAAAAACTTGTTTACAAAGCAAACTACAAGCCTAACGCTACCCAATTCCAGTTTTTTCTAACATGAAGATGATCCAAATTCTAGTTACTTTTTTGTTAAACAAAGGAAGCAATACATTGGTCAAGACAATTAATGTGTTGGGATTCAGTTCTCATCCTCATCACTAGCATATCTCGTAATAGTCTGAATCTCCAGGAATGCATTGAAGGTCTTTCATTCTTAAATAGCTTACCATTTCTTTGCATCCATAAATTTCAGCAACTCATTATAGTGATATCCATAACAATCCTTTTAGGCAGGGCAGATTTCAAGAGCATGATTGTGACGCCCCCGATTCAATCATACACTAATCATACACGCAAACGTGTACGATCAAGATCAGGGACTCACGGGAAGATATCACAACACAACTCTAAAATAAAATAAGTCATACAAGCATCATAATACAAGCCAGGGGCCTCGAGGGCTCGAATACAAGTGCTCGATCATAGACGAGTCAGCGAAAGCATCAATATCCGAGTATAGACATAAGTTAAACAAGTTGCCATAAGATGGCTAGCACAAACTGGGATACAGATCGAAAGAGGCGCAGGCCTCCTTCCTGGGATCCTCCTAAACTACTCCTGGTCGTCGTCAGCGGCCTGAACGTAGTAATAGGCACCTCCAGTGTAGTAGGAGTCGTCAAAGGTGGCATCTGGCTACTGGGCTCCAACATCTGGTTGCGACGTCCGAGAAGAAGAGGAAAAGGGGGAAAAGAGGGAGCAAAGCAACCGTGAGTACTCATCCAAAGTACTCGCAAGCAAGGATCTACACGACATATGCATGGGTATCTGTGTAAAGGGGCAATATCAATGGACTGAACTGCAGAATGCCAGAATAAGAGGGGGATAGCTAGTCCTGTCAAAGACTACGCTTCTGGCAGCCTCCATCTTGCAGCATGTAGAAGAGAGTAGATGGTAAGTTCACCAAGTATCATCGCATAGCATAATCCTACCTGGCGATCCTCTCCTCGTCGCCCTGTGTGAGAGCGATCAACGGGTTATATCTGGCACTTGGAAGGGTGTGTTTTATTAAGTATCCGGTTCTAGTTGTCATAAGGTCAAGGTACAACTCCGGGTCGCCTGTTACCGTGGACACGGCTATTCGAATAGATCAACTTCCCTGCAGGGGTGCACCACATAACCCAACACGCTCGATCCCATTTGGCCGGACACACTTCCCTGGGTCATGCCCGGCCTCGGAAGATCAACACGTCGCAGCCCCACCTAGGCACAACAGAGAGGTCAGCACGCCGGTCTAAAGCCTATGGCGCAGGGGTCTGGGCCCATCGCCCATTGCACACCTGCACGTTGCGTGGGCGGCCGGAAGCAGACCTAGCCTAGCAGGCGTTCCAGTCCAATCTGGCGCGCGCCGCTCAGTCGCTGACGTCACGAAGGCTTCGGCTGATACCACGACGTCGAGTGCCCATAACTGTTCCCGTGTAGCTGGTTAGTGCGTATAGGCCAGTGGCCAGACTCAGATCAAATACCAAGATCTCGTTAAGCGTGTTAAGTATCCGCGAACGCCGACCAGGGCCAGGCCCACCTCTCTCCTAGGTGGTCTCAACCTGCCCAGTCGCTCCGCCACAAAGTAACAATCGGGGGCCGTCGGGAACCCAGGCCCACCTCTACCGGGATGGAGCCACCTGCCCCTTCAGCCCCCATCTCCGAACAGTATCATAAGTAATGTAACAGTATAAAGTATATAGCATATGACCGTGATCACCTCCCGAAGTGATCACGGCCCAGTAGTATAGCATGGCAGACGGACAAGAGTGTAGGGCCACTGATGGAACACTAGCATCCTATACTAAGCATTAGGATAGCAGGTAAAGGTAACAATTGTAGCAATAATGACAGGATATGCAGCAGAATAGGATTAACCGAAAGCAGTAACATGCTACACTACTCTAATGCAAGTAGTAGAGAGAAGGAATAGGCGATATCTGGTGATCAAGGGGGGGGGGCTTGCCTAGTTGCTCTGGCAAGAAGAAGGGGTCGTCGTCGATGTAGTCGATCACAGGGGTATCGGAAACGGTCTCGAGGTCAATCGGAAAGAAGTAACGGAGGGGAACACAATAAATAACAGAGCAATCAAAGCATCACAAAGTATAACATGGCAATACGTAGTGCTAGGGTAATCTAACGCAGGGATAGATGATACCGGCGAAGGGGGGAAACATCCGGGAAAGTATTCCCGGTGTTTTGCATTTTTGGACAGATGAACAGAAAAGGGAAAGTTGCGAGTTTGCTACGCTTGGGATGTGTGGCGGACGAACGGGCTACGTATCCGGATTCGTCTCGTCATTCTGAGCAACTTTCATGTACAAAGTTTTCCATCCGAGCTATGGTTTATTTTATATTAATTTTAAAAGATTTAATCGTTTTTAGAATTTACTTAATTATTTTAAATCAACATTATCTAGAATAGTGCATGCTGACGTCATGACGTCAGCATGACGTCAGCAGTCAATAGAGGTGTTGACTGGGTCGCTGACGTGTGGGTCCCGCATGTCATAGGTACAATAATCTAATTAACCTATTAATCAGTTTAATTGGTTAATTAGGTAACTAATGTTTTTAGTTTAATTAAACAAGATTAATTAAGTTAATTAATTACTTAATTACTTAACATTTTTATTTACTTATTATTTATTTATTTATTTTAATTTCTTTTTTTTAAATCGTTCTAGGGCGTTGGGGCCCCGTTTGTCATAGGCCCAAAGGGCCATAGCGGACCGGGTGCGCCCGAACGGGCGGTGCGGGCGAAGGGCGATGTGCGCCAGGCGCCAGCCCGCAGGGGCGCCCGAACGACCTACCCATGGCGCGGGCGGCCGGTGGTTCGTCGGAGCGCAGCCACGACGAGCCGGCCGCGGAGGGTGCCAGCAGAGGGCGACACGGGGGAGCAGGGGGCCGTGCGACGTGCGCAACAGCGGGGCCTGCGGCAG
>NC_057814.1:232761377-232771517 GCF_018294505.1 Triticum aestivum | reverse complement strand
TGGGGATGGCCGGTTGGGTCGGCCTAGTGGTTCGTGGCCCAGTTGGGCCGGAGGCCTGCTGGGCCGGAGCCCGGGGGGTGCTTTCTCTTTTCCCATTTTTTTCTTTGCTTTGTTTCATTTTACTTTTCTTTTTATTTACTGCTTTGTTGTTTCCATCCACTATAAAATATCTAGGCATTTTATAAAAATGTGTTTATTGCACCATATTTACATATGAAAAATATGGCACCTCCCGAACATTTTTGTTTTAACTTTTGAAAACTTTTATTGTTGACATTAATTTGAATTTGAATTTTGAAACGGTTTTGAATCATCGCGAGGTTAACAACAGTAACCATGGTGACGTGGCACCATTAGCGTGGGATTACTGTAGCTTAATTATCCGGGCGTCACAATGATCTCATCAAAAGTAGAGATGCCTCTAGGTCCTCATGGGATGATAGTGTGTGAACAGACTTGAGCAAAAGAGTAGTCACATAGCAGATGCAGGGTAGTTTCTTCAACTACACCATTATGGAGAATCCACTCATAACTATCCATGTGCATACCTTGGCGCTTAAAGTGATTTCTGGAGTTAAGTTTATCATGCATAACTTACGAGAAGAAAATTTTATACCTTACTCTACTAGCAGCTTTCCAAATCCATTGGAAAATGATATGAGCCTGAGATTAACCAATCAAATGGTTCTACACTTTCCTAGATAAGAATTGCTTAGAATTCAAATATAAGCCCAAGAATCAAGCTCAAAAGATATAGGGTGTTGCGCTAACAAATGACTCATATTCTCAAATTGGTTGAAAGCTTGAATTGAAGGAGCTATGTGGAAGATTTCTGTGATGTCTGCCAGATATAACAAAGCTGCAACTGATGATTTTTGCTTAATAGAAAGGGAGTACAATTTAGAATTGCACTTTGAGTTGTTGATCCTCCCATTTGTGTTCCCAAAATAAAGCTAAATCTCTAGATGACATAGAACATGAGGCAGCCTCTTTGAATAAGGGAAGTCGCTCTATGTGAGACTTCCACCAAAAGGAGCCCTCAATTCTACCACACGACCTCAGAATGGTATGATTCCGAGACAAGATTGACCCATGACAACTCTTCCTTGTTGTAAAACTTATGCAGATTCTTAATTAGGATTCCCAATCCTCCATGGCTTTTAGGCTTCCTTCTAAGCAATTAAAGCAGGGCCACATTCTTGAGATCCAAATATTCTCCATAGATAGTGTATGAGGTACCCCCTCTGATCCAAAATAAGTGTCGCGATTTTGAACTAAGGTTATTCAACCTTAATTCAAAACCGCAACACTTACTATAGATCAGAGGGAGTAATTATTAATTATTGGGAATCATCATAGAAAGCAAAAACATCTGTCCTATGAATCCAGCACCATGATCACTATGAAGATGCATACGAAGGTTATATATCATTTTTACCAACTTTGAGTTGTAGCAGAAGAAAAGATGGTGTAGATCATTCTTGGAGTCCCTCGAACCGTCCCACGAATGGTACCTCGAACGAAGATCAAAAGCACAATTTGTCTACAGACTGCACTCATATGAGATCGATGATCCAGAGCGCTTCACCGTCCATAGGTACGCGTTCCCGGAGAACTAGAGGAGGAAGGAGTAGCCTTGCAGTGTCTCTTAATATTCAGGAGAACTAGAGAGAGGGGGCGCATTGATTTTTGAGAACTTTGTGTCTCTAGGGGCGCCCTTTAGGTATTTATAGGTGGAGGGGAGGGTGAGGCCAACTTGGAGGAGGGACCTTCCCCCTTGTGGCGGCGCGCCAAGAGGTGAGCTCCACTCCTCAACCCTAGATGCACCAAGTAATGACTCGGGGCCATGGCTAAGGAGGCGCACCACCCTATTAGCTTTAAGGCCCATTCGGCCGCTCCCTAACAGGTCTAACCTATTTGGGCAACCCAGGGCGCCTCCCATGATTTCTAGTGTGATCCCGGTAAATCCCGAAGCCCTCCTACATAATTATTTCCTCTTCAAGAACTTTTCTATCTCCCCGGTTTTATCTAGTTTTCTTTGAAATGCTTCCGGTTCTCTCTCGAAACAATTTCCATTGCCTTTGAAATTTCTTCATGATACTTTCCTAAGCTCCCAACTCCAATAGTACTCAACAGATCATAAGCGTGTGACCCTGCAGGTTCGGTGAAATATAGACATGACAGAAACACCTTCCGTTCAATGATCAACAGCGAAACCATGGACATCCAATTGACCCCTATAGTCACATGAATGATTATCGAGTGAACTTGTAGCCACCGTATGCTATTCCTTTTGCTACGTGATACTTTAAAGAACTCGTGGTGAGATATATAGGCATCCCTATGAGTCAACACATGATCACTATTCTAGTCTCCTTGTTACCAGTTTTATTCTCTTTTCTCGTTCTCGTGTTCCGGCATACCAGTGAGTAACTCACACTATGTCCAGCCATACGATGATGGATACCGTCAAACGAAGAGGGGCCTAAGAATATCTCTCGATCGTCGGAGGAGCAAATCCCATTATCGAGCTATCTAGTCCCTTGTCATACATTTTCGATGAACCTATAAGTTGTGGTTATGATCACCCTATCACGGTTGACGTTAGAACAACCCCAAAGTACATGGTCCAGTATGAAGTGAACTGGTACTCTCATGGTCTAATGAATTATGCATATGTTAACTTCCCCGTGTTATGGATTATAGACTTGTGATGAAACATCTCCAAGTATAACATACAACTTGGGTCAAATTCAACACGAGTGTTCTTCTAACATCGTGCCCTCAATGTTGTTGGCATCATAGTTACATGCCTATGATTAGGAAAACAGAACCATAATGCAACACTTGAGCTAGTCCTAGAGGGAAGACTACAAATCTATTTTTACCATTTATAACTCTACACGTGCATATGAGTTTTCCTCTGAGACTCTTGGTTTCCGCAGACTCGAGAGCCATAATAGTTATAGCATAGAATATAAAAATTAACCATAAACTTGAAAATAAATAGTATAATTCATGATCTACCACTACATCTGGGAGTGAAAGACAACACATAAAAAGTAGGCAGTGAAGAAAACCGAGATTTGAGGAGTTGTAATTGTCCATCATCGGCCAACAAAGCGTGGAACAATGTGAAATTCTTCCTTCAATTCTCTTCATCATGGGGGGGGGGGGACATCCTCAATTCTCAATTTGTGAACATCGAGAGGCAACCCCAAACATGCAAAGGGAAAGAACCTTACTCGCAACCTAAAACCTCAGTGAGAAAATCCATCTTATCCTCTTACACATTAACATGCACAAATCATTGAATTATTACAATTGACCTTAAGACCAGCATGGCCAGGAAAGTGCGGCAAAAGGTTCTTAACTTGCAATAGTTGCCTCTATTCAGCTAGAAGCACAAGAATGGTGTCATGTGCATATTGGATTACAAGAAAGGCTGGAAAAATAATAATATTCAGAGGTGGCTGGATGAGAGAATTCCTCATAGCTTCATTTAGAATGGTTGCAAAAAAATCAGCAGGTAGCACAGAATGAGAGGGGAGAGAGAGTCCCCATGCCTAACCCCTCTCTTGCATTGAAATTGCTTCCGTGGGACTCCATTGAGCAGAATAGAAGAAGTTCCAGAGCTGAAAAACACTTAAATCCAATTGATCTATCTATGACCACAACCTCTGGCTTTGAGGATATCAGAAAATGATGTTCTGTTCAATCAGGTCAAAATCCTTTCCAAAGCATGGTTTGAGGATAGTTATTTCCTCGTCGGATCTAAGCATTGATGCAAATATTCAAAGGCCTAGGCCAGGCAGTCCTGGATAGCACCAGATTTTAGAAACCCATTTTGGTTGATACAAACCAATTTAAGAATGATCCTTTGTAATATGTTGGCCAAAAGTTTTGTGATTATCTTGATGGGGCAGTTTAGAAGCGAAATATGTCTGAAACCTTTGGAGAGGATGGGATTGCCTATTTTGGAAGTGAGAGTATGAAAGATGAATTGACATTTTTCTGGTTCATTGTCCCCTCATAGAAATCATGAATTGGCTTGAAAATGTCCTGTGCAGGTATATGCCAGCAAGCTTTGATGAAGGCGTAGTTAAATCCATGTAGATATGGAGATTTGTCTGCTAGCAGATAATTTACTACCTCCAGAATTTCCTCTTTGATGAAAGGGGCCTCCAAAATTATGTTCCATCAAATTTGTGAAGGAGGGAATGCAAGTCAAAGAATCTTGTGCTATTAACCGAAATACTCAATCTCTCTTTGAAACCCCTTCAAAGATTAGTTGCCTTAGCATGATGATCATTGACTTCCTGTCGACTTCATTTTAAAAGATTAAACTTCCATATCGACAGTTGTGTTTGTGCTTATTCTTTTGGCAAAAGGAGCGCTAGAATTTATTAACTTATCATCCCACACAGTGTACAGACAGAAGTTCCCAAAGGAAAAAAATGGCTTCATAGGCCATTTGAGATTACATGTGGAGGCTTAACTGCATAAGAAAGAGCAACAAGAGGAAGATCCATGCAAGAAAGCCTTTTTGGCCAGTGAATGAGCAATAATATTTTTTTGATCCTAGAAACATGGTTGACAACCTTGTAAGAGTTGAGGCAGGGAGCAATATTAAAGAAATTTGAAAGTAAAGGTCTCATCCTCCAATGTCTTGGTCTTTGAAGTAAATTATTTGCTCCAGTGGCATCAACCAATATGATGCAATCAGAATGGAAAGAAATCAAGTCCCATCCCAAAGCCTTAACTATCGAAGCAGGTAGGAGTTAAACCCATAGCTTCTACCAGCAAAATAGAGAAAAAAACATTCCGACCATTGCTTGAATGAATATTGAATGGTTATTCTCTTCATTTCTTAGGAACACCCAAAATGAAGCTTCGTTTCCTGCCACCGCCATATTAAAGGCCACATAAACATAAGCCAAGAAGCCCGCAGATTGCAAAGACATATTATTGCATGGTAATGTAGGATGAGATATTATGCGCTATCTTCTTCAAAATTCTTCATTGAACATACATTTAGCATGGCTCTCGTGGCATAAACTTCCTGCAACGACGTCCAAGTTTTCTTTTTGAAAGAAAAATCATTTCTAGACTTCCAAATATTCCATAAAAGAGTGAAAATTGAGGCTATGTTTAAGTCGAGATGCTGAGGGGACAAAATCAATCGAAGTGAATGATAGCAGAGGGGTACTACAAATTCAACAATGCTACATTTAGGGGCTTATTGCAGGCTTTTACGGAGTGCCTTTGACATGGCCAGTTCTTATTGGATTAAGGGGGGAATGTTGGGCCCCACCCACCTAAAATTAAGGGGGCGGGGAGATTTTATGGTAAGCCCTGTTACAGCCTTGTAAAACGACCGTGTGTTTAGCATTTTTGCTACTCCCTCTGTCTAGGTGAATAAGTCATCTTAGGAGTGGCAGCGTGACCTAGGTGGTTTTGGATTGGGCGAGGAGGAGCACCGGGACGAGCTGAACTTCCAATCACAACGCTGTTACTAAGATGCCTTTTCGCTGGTTATTGAGATGCCTTTTCGGCTGTCCATGCAGGCCCGTACGTGATTGCATGCAAAAACGGCTTCAATCTCTTGCCTAATCAACGCCCAGCCACGATGCATGCGCTAGTTGAGGGGAGGGGTTTTCAAGGGGGGAGAACGAAGCAGCGGAGGGAATCTAGGAGGATGCGAGCGCTCGTGAACGAGGCTCGGATGGGATCGAGGAGAATTTAATGTTCTGCGCCTTATGATTTTGGGAAAATCTGAATTTCGTCAGGTGACTTATTCATCTAGACAGAGCAAATTAGTGTTTGCCCTTAATTAGGGGAGCCCGTAGACGATAAACGAGCAGTTGCCAGCAAATTAGTGTTTGCCCTTAATTAGGGGAGCCCGTAGACGATAAACGAGCAGTTGCCAGCCCTGAATCTACATGGTCAGCAGGAATTTGTCATCACGTCAAATGTACGATGCACCAAATCCATGAACCCAACTACTAGTATTGTAGATCATCTTTCCGTACGTTACGGTTCAAGTAGGGAGTAGTAAACTGGGCAAGTCGCCGCGCAGAAACGGCAAGGAACGGACGTAAAAACGGAACGTGTTTAGCCTTTCCTAAAAGCCCCCAGACCGCGTCAACCCCCGCCCAATCATACGCGCCCACATGTCCTCCTTCCAGTCCCCCTCCCCTCCCCGCCTCCTCCTTTATTAACCGCGCCACCTCCTCCCCTGCTTCCCACACGCTCTGCTTCCTCCCGACTCTCCCGAAAGAAAGCTCAGGCCTTTCTTTTTCCCCACACCACCCACCAGTCTCCTCCCGCCTGAACCCCCATTAACTGCTCGGCACCGGAGAAGAGATCCCCCGTCCTCTGACGCCAGCGGCCATGTCCGTCACGCGGGTTCTTGCGCTGCTGGCGGCGGCGGCGCTGGTGGTCGCCGCGCCGGCGCGCGTGGGCGCGGCGGGGGCGTGCGCGGCGGAGAGGTTCTCCAAGAACCGCGTGTACGCGGCCTGCACCGACCTGCCCACCCTGGGCGCGTCCGTGCACTGGACCTACGACCCGGCGGCGTCCTCCCTGTCCGTGGCGTTCGTCGCCGCGCCGCCCTCGTCTGGCGGCTGGGTCGCCTGGGGGCTCAACCCCACCGGCGACGGCATGAGCGGCACGCAGGCGCTCGTCGCCGCGCCCACGGGCGCCGGCAGCGCGTACGGCGTCCAGACGTACGCCATCCAGGGCACATCGCTCGGATCGCCGGGCCCCATCGCCTACAAGACGTCCGACCTCGCGGCCGAGGTCGGCGCCGACGGCCGCGTCCAGATGTTCGGGAAGCTCGCGCTCCAGAACGGCACCGGGGAGGTGAACCAGGTCTGGCAGGTGGGGCCGGCGTCGGGCGGGGACATCGGCATACACGCCATGGCCGCTGCCAACATGGGGGCCAAGGGGAAGCTCAACCTCGTCACGGGGGCGACCACCGCCGTCAGCGGAGGCAGCATCCTCAGGAAGAAAAATGTGAGCATTCTACCCAGAATTTATTGATTTGATTCCACATTTATGCCTCCATGCTCAAGTTTTTTCCTCCCTCTCGAATGCTTTATTATATTATACTTCCGCTTCAGTTTGGCAATCGTAACGCAAACTAAATTGTACGAGAATAGATATTCTCTACAGAAAAAACTTGAGTATGATCAAAATTATGGGGAGTAAAACTCTGTGAAGCTCGCAGTTTCTGGCAAAGTAATGGGGACAATTTTCACCTTTTAACATAAGCTATAATTTTATTTTATTTTTCAACTTTTCTACGAGTGAATAACTGTGGAAGCGTTATTGCAATACTAGTAAACAGGAGTAAACCACATGAATCAGTTTCGCTCTATGCTGGTGTAGTGGCAACAACATGGAAATACCATCAGTTTTGTATGCCCCTAACGGAGACATCATACAAAAACTGTGCCTGTTTGCCATGTGAAATCTCACATGCATATGCAAAATCTCAACTCCAGTGTCCCGGTTGGTTTGAGTTGACTTGTATCTGAACACACATCAGCTGTATCATTTCCGGGCAAGTTGACTCTGTGTGTCACATGGACACATGGTTTCTTCTGTTCTATGCACTTTGAAAATGTATACACTGGGGCTGATTTTTTCTTGCCTAGCTAGTAGATTTCTTCCTGCCTTGGTGGACTTTACCCTTTGATCAGTCTAATTGTTGATAGCTACATATTCATGTTCATTCATGGCATTGACATAGAAGTATAAAACAGAGCATACTGAAGTAGGAGTACTAATTTTATCAAAAGATTGTCAATTCTTACCCCTGTTTTTTTTCTCTGCAGACCCATGGAATTCTGAATGCTGTGAGCTGGGGGATTCTTCTCCCAATGGGAGCCATAGTTGCTAGATACCTCAAGACATTCAAATCAGCCGACCCTGCCTGGTTCTACCTTCACGTTGCTTGCCAGCTGATCGGGTATGCTGTGGGAGTGTCTGGCTGGGCCACCGGTATTCATCTAGGAAATCTGTCCAAGGGAATCACCTACTCGCTTCACAGGAACATCGGGATCGCTGTATTTGCTCTTGGCACCGTTCAGGTATACAAAAATTCGAAGCATTTTTGTGCACCACAGTTTACAATGCCAGTTGCCTAGAGGGGAACATACTAACCACATTTTTGGTGTGCTATAGATCTTTGCGCTGTTCCTGAGGCCCAAGAAGGATCACAAGCTGCGCGTGTACTGGAACGTGTACCACCACTCGGTGGGCTACACCATCATCATCCTGGGCATCGTCAACATCTTCAAGGGCATGAGCATCCTGGACGTGGCGCAGAAGTGGAAGACGGGGTACATCATCGCCATCGCCATCCTGGGCGGCGTCTCCGTGGCGCTGGAGGTGATCACCTGGGCCATCGTGCTCAAGAGGAGGAAGACGGAGGACAAGGCCTACAACGGCGGCGCCTCCAACAACAACGGCCATCTGCCCATGTGATGTGATGTGATTCTTTCTCGGTGGCCAGAATCTATGGGTTGTGTTTGAGCTGCGTGTGTGTGAGCATGGATTGGCAGATGCTATGTAGGTTAGGGTCGGGCCTTAGTGGCCTTCGTCTCTGTGTTTCTTTTTGTATGATGATGATGATTGATAGATGTGTGTGTATAGTACTGCTGCACATTATATTAATTATTATAGTGGAATGAGAGAGAGATGATGCCGGTCGATGGATAGTTGGATACTTGTTGTGCGTGCATTTTGGTCTGATCATCATCATCCACTTGTTTTTTGGGGCCATTTAACCATGGCCTGCTTTTGTGAAAGCCGGGGGAGGTATCCCGCCTCCCGGTGGTGGTTGGTGAAGCAGAAGCAGGGAAGATAGAAAATGTTTGTGCCAGTGAGTGGAAGCATGATCTCTCTAGAAAGGAGGTGACACGGGTAGCAGGCGTCAAGTGCACTGAATTTGTTTCTTCAAGGCCGGGGAAAGCGAATGCAGAGTTCTTTCACTTTTGTATTTCCCACAGGACATTTGGTTGTTTCTGGTGCTAGTGTACGTACCAGTATGTATAACTTTCCCACTCCGTGAGTGGGCCTGGTGGCGGATCTGTCCATACGTGTGCCGGTACGAATGAACAAGATTGGCAGTGGCGTGCAGTGGGTGGTTCACTTGAGCCGAGAAGAGGAGGGAACGGATGAGGAATTGGAGAGGGCGTGTGTGGCGCTAGATTCAGTGCAGGTCGATTCATACGGCCATTGTCGTGACAGAATATCTTGTGGCAACCGCAAAAAAAAAGTACGGAAAGCCAAGATGGAACACAGAGACGTGCAGCCTAGCGCAAAGGATCGTTTGCAGGCTGCAGCGACCCATCGAGACATTGATTGATATCTCTGGTTAGGCTGGCTGACGCCGCGTTGTCCCTTTTCCATCGGCGGCTTTGTTGCTATATTTTCATGCATGTTGAACGGAAGATATGCAAGGGAGCGTGCGCCTAGCGCAAAGGACCATCCGCGGGCTGCAGCGGCCCATCATGGAGACGGAATATTCAGATCGCGCCGTCCTTTGTGCGTTGGCGGCCAATGCTATGCACTACTTATTTTCATGCAAGAGGAACATTGTTGCATCGCTGCGTGTTGAACGAAAAATACGCCGGCGCGGCAGTGGCCCGGCCCCCCAAGACGACACCGCGTGTCAGGCGGAAGCCGCCGAGCAGAGCACCACGCACGCGACGCATACCGCTGAGCACCAGATTCCATCGGCGTCTCGGCTTTCTCCCTCCAGTCAGCCTCAACGCGGCGGTGGGAGAGTCCGGAGGCCGTGGCTGGCGCGTACGCATGGCTCGATCGCGCCGCCATCTGAGGTCAACTCCAACAAGACCCCAAATCGTTCGCGTCCTTTCGGGGGTAAAACTCGGCCTAACGCTAAACCGCAAACGAACAAAGTCGTCCGCACATGTCCGTTTTGGTTCGGCCCAATCCCAAACCTGAAACTAAGTTGGGCAACAAACGCGTCTGTGCGGACACGGACGGACGCTCTCACTGATTGCCACCGTCCGCTACATCCGCCCAATGGCCCACGAATCGGTGAGACTGCCTCCAATCCCTCTCGACGCGATAGTTGTCATGCTCGCCAGTCCCGTCGCTCGCGCCGTC